>NC_059407.1:4123233-4240733 GCF_905220565.1 Melitaea cinxia | reverse complement strand
TCTTTTTATTAAATACTAATAAAAATACTCTTTTTTGCCTTACAGTCATAAAAGCGAAACCGATGTCCTTCTATGTACAAGCAAATTCTCCTAAGAATACTTTTACTTACAAATCAACTTTTATCCAGGTAAATAACAGTATTGCATATGTTTTTATAAGAAATAAATACTTCTCCTAGTACGTAATTAATGTGTCATTTCTAACACAAATTAAGCAGATAAGTATTATTTTTACAATATTTTTAGTAATATTCTAATATTAATATTCAAATGACAATAATATGATTATATGTTTCAATATATCTTTTAAAAAAACGTATACTAAGTATACAAAAGGAAGTTTTTTTTTTAATTTATTTATAGTTAATTAACTAGTCTGAAACTGCTGGATAAATTTTAAAAATTTGTTAATCTTCGGAAAGCTATTTCACTTAGAAGCAACACTCAAGATAAAGAATGTCTTATCATTATTCATTATATTTTTAGGATACGATTGAAAATGCTAGTGAAACTTGGATCAACAAGCCGAAAATAAAAAGAGGTATCAAACGCGCGTTGAACATTGAAGAAACACCGTTTATTTGTACTCCCAAATTATATAAAACCAAAAGGTAATTTGATGAAACATTCCTTTATGTTATTTTTTTATTTGACATAAAATTTGCGTAAAAGTTTATTATTATAAAGCAATAAAATTAGTATTGGAGTGTCCATAATAATGTCTGTTTTACTGATTTGAATGAATGAATAAAATTTCAGCATTCTAAACTCCGAAGAAAAAGGCAGTGAGGCGACGCCGTCCAAGCGAGCCAAACTCGACTTTACCGGAACTCCAAAAACGCCTAAAGCCTCCTGTACTCTTAAAGTAAGCGAAGCTCTCTGCGAGGAAATGGCAAGTTTACTGGACATGCCGGAATTTGAGAGTCCTCATAAAGATTACGAAAGAAGTGGGGCAGAAACACCGCACAGTATTTTGAAGGTATTTTTTTTTTCTTTTTTTTATATCACTAGTTCGGCAAACAAGCGTACGGCTCACCTGATGGTAAGAGATTACCGTAGCTTAAGACACCTGCAACACCAGAAGCATCGCAAGCGCGTTGCCGACCCAATCCCCAATCCCCCCAGGAGCTCTGGTCACGTTACTCACCAACAGGAACACAATACTGCTTGAAAACAGTATTATTTTGCTGTGATCTTCTGTAAGGTCCAGGTACTTACTACCCCAGTCGGGCTGCTCCATATTTTGAGCAGGAAATTCCTGCTGTGCCCTACCTTAGTTAAATTAATTTATTTAACTGATACTGTTAATTGTTTGATTATTCGCATAAAATTACATTTATCTAGTGCAGTGGTTTTTTATCAGTGGTCCGTGGACGCACACGTATTGGTCCCGTATTACATAAGTCACTAGTTAAAAATTAATTTATAACTAAATACGAAATTTGTATAATGTCGTAACTTCTTGTCTCGAGATCAATAAATTTCGTTTTAAAAGCTACCCTTTTAACTGAGGTAGGGCACAGCAGGAATTTCCTGCTCAAAATATGGAGCAGCCCGACTGGGGTAGTACCTCGACCTTACAGAAGACCACAGCTAAATAATACTGTTTTCAAGTAGTATTGTGTTCCTGTTGGTGAGTAAGGTGACCAGAGCTCCTGGGGGGATTGGGGATTGGGTCGGCAACGAGCTTGTGATGCTTCTGGTGTTGCAGACGTCTATAAGCTACGGTAATCGCTTACCATCAGGTGAGCCGTACGCTTGTTTGCCGACCTAGTGACATAAAAAAAAACACGAATTCGAGTGTAACTTGTGGGACCTTTACGCTCTCGTAATGTTTTCACGCTTAATACTTTACAATACAATACAATACAAATATACTTTATTGTACAACCAAAAACAATACAAGTAACATAAAAGAAAAAGAAACAAGCGAGAAATAATAATAATAACAAAAAAAAGGAATGTACAAAAGGCGGTCTTATCGCTAAAGAGCGATCTACTTTATATAATAGCGAATGCTTTGAAAAGAAAGTTGGCAAGTATACGTGTTGAGTGTGTGTACGACTGTCCAGGGCCGGCGCGCGGCGAGCGAGGCGGACAGCGGGGACGAGGCGGGCGCGCGCGCCGACAAGTGAGGCTAACTACAGTTAGACATTGTAGCTGATCTAGTGCAAACTGTGAATGAAGAAAATTATTTATATTCACTATCAGATTATTAACTATCAGATCCGGCTCGAAGGGCCAATGTTGGGTGCCTGAGCCTTTTTTGTTGAATATTGATGACCGCATCCCATTGTCATTATCATCATTACAGTCTATACAGTCCACTGCTGGACATAGGCCTCCACAAGTTTACGCCAAAAATAGCGTGAACTTATGTGTTGCCCATAGTCACCACGCTGGGCAGGCGGGTTGGTGACCGCAGTACTGGCTTTGTCGCACCAAAGACGCTGCTGCCCGTCTTCGGCTTGTGTATTTCAAAGCCAGCAGTTGGATGGTTATCCCGCCATCGGTCGGATTTTTAAGTTCCAAGGTGGTAGTGGAACTGTGTTATCCCTTAGCCTCTTACGACACCCACGGGAAGAGATGGGGTGGCTATATTCTTTAGTACCGTAGCCACACAGTACATTATTTTGTCATCACTGATATAAGAAATACAACCGCTCTGGTCTAGTGGTCGCCTAAAGTACCGCCGGTTTGCGGGTTCGAGTCCCGCAAGGAATGGATGTTTATATTGGTGCAAATATTTCTTTCTGGTTTCGATATCTGTTCTTGTGGGTCGCCCCATCGTATCTCGGAGAGCACGTTTAGCCATCGGTCTCGACTGTCATCATAAATACCTGATAGCGATGATTACTCATAGTAGGGAACACATCCGCCAACCGGCAGAGGAGCAGCGTAGTGGTTTAAGCTCCAATCCTTCTTCTAGGTGGAGAAAGAGGCCTATTACCAACAGTGGAATGTTGCAGGCCGATTACGATATCAAAAATATCCTATTTTAGGACAGTTAAATACCGCATGGGTGCGTTACTGTCTATATAAGTAGAGTCGTCATAATCAGACAGACATTTGTATCGACCATATAGATGTTAGTCGTGGTCTGGGCGCTATGTTTGTGTACTGTGTGGGTTTCCGGACCCCCAACACAGGAGAAAATCCTACTGGGGGATCCATTGAGTGTGAAACGTTTATTTATTATTATTATTAACTATCACGTGTCACGCATTCACTAGCTTACTCCCCGAGTCAAGCGGGCGTAAAGAAGTTTTACTTTAAAAATTATCTTAATATATATATATATATAAATTACTTCACGTTGCTTCCGCAATGGATTCCTGAACTACTTAACCGATTGTAATCAAAATTGCACAACGTGTGCAGTTTTTTATTTTGAAATGTGTAATTATTATATTTAAGAAAAGAAAATAAGGCGGTACGAAGTTCACCAGGTCAGCTAGTTGGATATAAATTTTCTGTTCCACAATATAGTACTAAGATTAGTTACAAAATAATCATTATTTCCAGGCTCCTAAGGTTTACAATCTCGACCGCGTCAGACGGTGGCTCCACGCCCTCGCCAGTGCCGGTGCCTGTCATTGTGAAGAATTCGAAAGAGTCGCCCGAGAAACAAACGGACTATGATAGTGACAAACGGTCACATAATGTAAGAATTGACTGTCCTATAAGTATTTGAAATGTTATATGAGTGTAAATCTCCATGTATACGTTAGTAATAACTGCGTAATATGCATATTATTTCACAAATATAAATATATGGAAGATGAGTGGGTTCAGTAGCGCTTGTCGGTTTGAAAAGAGTAATGGTTAAGATCCATACCGATTTTTATCGACAGAATCTACTTTATTGATAGTATCATCGAATTAATTATTATAATTAATTGTAAAATGATGATTAAATTCTTCGTAAATTGAAGATTCGATGTTTTTGAAATATATTGGAACAAAGAAATTTTAGATTTATGTATACACTATAACTACGAATTTCATTGCAATTAAAATAGCATCTTTGCAAATAAATAACCTAGATCATGGAATAACAGCATACGGCCCATACGCTTCAGCCTGTAATATCCCACTACTGGGCATAGGCCTCTTTCCCCATGGAGGAGACGGATCAGAGCTTAATCCACCACGCTGCTCCAATGCGGGTTGGCGGATATATTCCCTACTATGAGTAACGATCGCTATCAGGTGTACATGATAACAACCGGGACCGACGGCTTAACGTGCTCTCTGAGGCACGATGTACGGTCCATAATCTAGTTTAAACCACGGCCAACAGCTAGCCTCAAATGACACCTGATTTTAATTATATGCGGGTATACAGGTCGTTGACGTCATATTATCTAATTTTTATATAAATACTTATAAAAAATTAAATATTGCAGTCTGACCCTCATCCTATGGAATCACCGCCGAAAAAATTCGCCGCTGAAGACAAAGAGCCGCAACGTAGAAAGTTATATAAAGATAACGTTAGAGCAAGGTAATAGATTTATGTTTTGTACTTTATATACAACTAGCGATCTATCGCGATTTCGCCCGCGAAGGTCTAGATTTTAAAAGCTAACAATGTACAAACAAATTTCAAGGATAATATTAAATAATAAAATTTTAATTAAAATAAGTATTTATATAAATATTACGACTATGATATTACTTTAATGGGCTTGTTACAATATTTTTAAATATATGTGACTTATGAAAAAAATTATAATAATAAATATAAATCTAATATACAAAATTCTCGTGTCGCGGTTTTTGTAGTTAAACTCCTCCGAAACGGCTAAACCGATTCTCATGAAATTTTGTGTGCATATTGGTTAGGTCTGAGAATCGAACACATCTATTTTTCATCCCCCTAAATGTTAAGGGTAGTCCACCCCTATGTTTTTTAATTTTTAGATATTTTTTTTTAATTATTTTTTTTATGATTTGGCATTAATAATATTAAATTGTTTCCCTTCCACCATCAACCACTATTTTTTAATAGCGCTTAGTGGCAATACAAAGTTTGCCGGGTTAGCTAGTAAATAAATAAACGCCTCACTCTCAACGGCCCCCAGCATTTATTCCTCCTACTTCCCCCGACACAGGAGACATACCGATCCGGAAATACGCACACAATACACAAGCACAAACGTCCAGACAACTGTCGTGAACGCGGATCGAACCCGCGACCGCCAGCGCAACAGCCAGTGTTGTGAACGCGTCACGCGTCTTAAAAAATGTGTTAAAGTGTTAACGACCAAAAGGTCCATTATATTATGTTATCAAAACTAATAAAATCTGCAGACAGTATAGAAACTTTTAGGTTCGCCTTCTAAAATCTAGGAATTACTGGCGAAAAAACATAGGAATTAACAAACATAACTTTGAGACTTTGTTTATTATTGCATCGCATAAAATCCTTAAAATAAATGTTTCAATATTCAACTATTCATAGCTTCATTTTTGTAAAACCAGTTATACTGACTAAACAAATCATTAACGCTAATTACAGACAGCTTACAGAAGATCATAGTTAAATAACATTCCTCTCAAGTAGTGTTGAGTTCTTATGGTGAGTGAGGTGACCAGAGCTCCTCACGGTAGGCTTGGCGACACGCATGCGATGCTTCTGTTGTTGCAGACCTCTGTAAGCTACAGTAATCGCTTAGCATCAGGTGAACCATACACTTGTTTGTCATCCTAGTAGGATATTGCAAATATTGGAGTCTTTTTTTATCTGCTACAAAAATTTACTGTTCATTTAAAACCTTTGTTTCAGGAAATCTCTATCGATTTCAGCAAACAGTAGTCTATCGGATGATCCGAACACATCAATAGAGAGCATTGCAGACATACCAATAACTCTAATAAATCCCCGTTACTCCGGAGAGAAGAGATATAATCGGGCATCGCCCATACATTCGATGCTGAAAGATGAAGATGACGACACAAAGTTAGAAGAGTCCGAGATAAAAGATAAAAAAATAGATATAGTTAAGGATATAGATAGTGCGGTGCCTCGAACTCCGACGAGCAGAAGGAGTATTAGGTCCGGTATGGGCGAAAGTACACCTTTGGCAAATAGGTGAGTTGTTATTCTAAGAGCCTGTTTCACCAGTTTTGGACAACGCTATTTGACGGATGACGATATCTAACAGATAAAAGCTTTTGATATTTTACTCATTTTCACTGTCGAATTTCACTGTATCTATGAGACGTTTCTATTTTCGTCAATATAAATCTAATACTTTTAGTTTATTAATTGTGATGAAACAGGGTCTAATGTCCTATTCTACCTCCCGGTAAAATCTAATCGTAACTTATTTGCAGGAAAACCTTTATCCGCAACTGGCCCTAAATAGTTATAATTTAAAATCTCACCCTTAACATCTACCAATAGAATAATTAAACGTGATTTAATAACAAATCGTATTATGTATCTTTGTATGATGTAATAATTTCTTAAGTATGATTGTTGTTTTTGCTGTGTGGACTTTTTGTAAGTTTTTTGAAAATATAGATATTTTTTTTATGTCCATTAACTGTGTAATCATTTTATGGAAAAAATAATCTTGTTCATTTTATTATAGTTTTGTAGTCAATAGCTATATGATATGAAAGACATGAGATACAAATGTGTAAACAGCGTATCTATTTTCACGATATTCTCCAGTATTACTAAATCTAATTTTAATGATATTCGCGCTTACGAGTATTTAATTGCATAATTATTTATTTTTCTTTCACTTGTAAAGAATAACATTCATCAAAGGAAATTATCACAATCGGTAAAAGTATTTTGGCCAAATAACTTATAAAATGTAATTTTTGTTTTAGAAGTCGCCCCACAACACCTGAGAGACAAGATACGCCTATTGTGAGTTTACGCGCTGAAAGAGTTACAAGGTAGAAAACATTGATAAGCTATTTATTTTAATTTCATTGACATCGAGATCGTGATGGCTTTTAAATTAATGTTTTATTTTAGTTTTTTTGATTTAGCTACATGAATTAGTATTAAAAGAGTGACGATTGAGTTTCTTGCTGGATCTTGTGAACGATTTACGATTAGGTGTTCATTAACTATTATTTATTATTATTAAACTAATATTTAAAAGTGTTTTAGAAGCAATCTGATAAAATATATTTTTTGAAGAATATTTTTAACGCGCAGCTAAACTGTATTCCTCCAAAAATATTAGTATAAACTTAAAATCATTTTGCTCTCTTAGAAGCCGATCCCGTACACCGGAGCTGAGTCCTCGGTCAGGTTTAGCAGCTATCCCTGAACAGCCTCAACATGAAGTTGAAAGTGAAACAAGACCAAGGTAATTTATTACATAATACTTAGTAACTTACATCCATATTTCTATTGAGGTAGGACACTGAAGGATATATCTTAGTCAAAATCTGGAGCAACCTGGCTGAGGAATAATGGTAAATGTTATTACATAGCTGTGATAAGTATTCTTCATGTAATTAGTATTCTAATTTCAAGCTGTTGTGCTTCTGTTGTGAGTAAAGTGACCAGGTCTCCTGGGCGGGTTGGGGATAGGATTGGGAACGTGCTTGCGAAGCCTCTGGTGTTGCAGGCGTCTATAGGTTACGGTAATCGCTTACCATCACGTGGGCCATACCCTTGTTAGCTGACCTTGTCGTATAGAAAAAAAAAATAATGATTATTATTTAACACAAAACAGACAAAGGACCTTTGTCTGTTTTGTGATTTTTATTCAAATTTTTATTTGCTTACTAGGACTAGATCACGTACCCCAGAAATACAGGCAAAAGTAAGAAAGGCGCTTTCCCAGTTAGAAGCCATCTCCGAGTACCCAAAACAGTCTGAATCTCCCGGATCACCTACCAGACGTAGCTTAAGGTAAATTTAAAATATACTTACATATACTAAATATTACTAGCTGGCCAGACTAACTTTGTCTTGTCTTACGAATTGACAAACACGTCGAGCTAATTAAGTGTTACATTTTCTGAAACTTTTCCAATTTTATATTATGACTCATAGACTTTAAGTAGGAATATAAATTATTGTATCGTGGTAGTTGTAGGTGACCTAAACGACTTATTACATACTTATCACCTGTTGCTCACTCTTTCATCCGCAGTAATTTGAGGAAAAAATATACTAAAATATAATTAAATATAAATAGCCTTCCACGGAAAATGAACTATCTAACAAAAATATAATTGTTCAATTCGAGTCAGTAGGTACTGAGATTAGCGCGTTCATACAAACAAACTCTTCAGCTTTATAATATTAATCAGCATAGATGATTATTTATTACGTTTTAAATCATAGGAGCCGATCTCGAACTCCAGAAGTCGAAGTAGCGGAGCAATCAGTTGTTACCAGTCCGCGTAGCTTAAGGTTTGTATTTGTGTATAAAAATTACAAAAATTTATTATAAATCTGAAGATTTGCTACACTGCAATAAGTTGAATAATTTGCCTTTTTTATAGACAGTCCAAATCAATAAGGGAAAATGGTAAAATTATAATTTTAGGCTTTTAGTCCTTTCCAATTTAAAAAATAAAAATTCGGTACCCAAACAGTTTATGTATTAATTAGTCATAAAGGATAACATTTAAATTAAATCGACTTATATTGTTGTATGTAAAGTATAATTATAGATACATCTATTCAAAAGTATGTCAAGATGTATTACGTACGAAATCAATATATATTTAATTTTTAAAGGAGCCGTTCTAAAACACCCGAGAAATTAATGTCGCCTAAAAAGGAACATTCCACTCGAAACAAACGATCTCTCTCACGAATGGTACTCGAAGCTAATGCGTACGCTAAAACAAGGCAATTAGTAGATAAAATTGATGCCGATCCAGTAGAAGATAAAACTGAAAGCACACCTATGAAAGCCTCTAAAGACGCAACCAGCTTAATGGACGTCACTTTCTCGCCCATAGTCAACAAGTCTGTCCTTCAAAGCTCCACAGAAAGCTTTCTATCCGTTACTACTGAAAGGATAACCAAAAGTCACGATGATGATTCCAGTGTACAACAGTTGCCCGCATTCACGACAATAAACGAAATATATACAGAAAAATCAGTGCTACACAGCTATCAGAGCAGCATCGCTGAAACTACCCAAGATGAGGCAAAAGATGAAACAGTACCACAGAGTGAATTGAAACCTTTACCGACCTTTACTACGATCAATGAAGATATCGGGAAATCAGTTCTACAAAGCTTTGAAAGCAGTGTCGGGGAAACTAGCTTACAAGATAATAACATACCAGATATAAAACTACCAACTGTATCATTTAAATTTAATGAGACCGATGTAGGAAAGTCTGTTTTGGCTAGTAACGATAATAGCGCTGCTGTCACAGACGATTCTACGAAAGATAAAAATTTAGGTGAATCTAGTTTAATGACAAGCGATAGTGAAATAGAAATCAAGGATACGTGGAAATCCCAAGTAGAAACGCAAGAAACTGAAAGCGTGATTCAGAAGGAGAAAGAGAGAATAGTTGAGATTGAGAGGGAAATAAATGAGATAGAAGGAGAAATGTCAGATGACTGTCGCGTTGAATCAGACTCCAGTGAAGCTTCCGAGGATTCTAGCGAGAGTGCTGAAGAGAGTGGTGAATCTTCGGAAGAAAATGTAAGTTAAAAAAAATATTTTTTATTAAAAAAAACCGCCAACCCGCAGTGGAACAGTGTGGTGTCCCCGACACTTCTACAAGGAGAAAAAGCCTATGACTGCTGGGCAGCAATAGCAGGGGCATTGCAGTCTGAAATAATAATAAGTAAACAAATACTATCATTGAGAAACTAATATCATACTAAAGTACATAAAATACTTTGAAGATATTGAAAAAACATTAAATTTTAACAGCAATAAATATTGACTATAATACGCTTTTTTTTCTAGGATTCGAGTTCTGGTGATGAAGATGAAAATGAGGTAATTTCAATCGCTGATTCCGATGAATCATCAGACAGGAACAAACTAGAAATAGATGAGGAACCTCAAGTTGCAGAAGATAAAGAACAACAAATAGAAGAAATTACCGTGGAAGAAGTATCAGAACCTGCTGCCGTAACACAATCAGCTGAACAAAACCCAATACAAGGACAGGAGAAAAGTGATCCTCAAGAAATGGTTATAGAAACAGTAGCAGAAGATTCAAAGGAACAGTTAAATGAAGCTCGCAATATGTCGATACTGACTGACGACAATTCGATCGTTGAATCCGATCAGTCAGTCACTTTAAATTACTCGGATGATAACAAAACTGAGACTGAAGAACAGAAAGGACAAGAGGCAGAAGAAAATAAAATGGAAGAAGAAAAAGCAGAACATAAAATAGAAGAAAAAACACCAGAAAGTAAAGTGGAAGAAGAGACAGCAGAAAGTAAAATGGAAGAAGATACAGCAGGACATAAGGAGGATGTTGTCGAAGCTATGGAAACAGGTAAGGTTCAGAACTATCATACAGTAAACTATGCCTATTCAAAGTAAATAATTTTATTTTGGTTTTGTCAACAACAACCGCTTTGTTGTAGTGGTGCAAGTAGTCGCCTAAAACACCGACGGTTCGTGGGATCGATTCCCGCTCGGGATGGATCTTTGCATTTGTATAAATATTTCTTACAGATGTGGATGTCTGTCCTTGTGGGTTTCCTCACCGTGCCTCGGAAAGCACGTTAAGTCGTCGGTCCCGGTTGTTGTATATAAATACCTGATAGCGATCGCTACTCATAGTAGGGAACATATCTGCCAATCCGCAATGGAGATGTGTGGTGGATTAAGCTCCAATCCGTCTACTACATGGAGAAAGAGGCCTATGCCCAGCAGTTGGATATTACAGGCTGAATGCTTATGGTAGGTTTTGTCAAGTGACATAAACTTGAATAATTCAACCACTTTTTTGTTTCGGCATATTTGTGTGTTATAAAAAGGAACCTAAAAATTTATAGGCTTTTATTTTGGAAAAAAAGTAATGAGGACTTCATTTTCAATAAATTTGACACAATGACGCTTGCCTTCACTAAATAATTGTGTTAAAAAATTGTATGTTTTCAGATCAACCTGTTGAAACGATTGAAGAGGTAAAAGAACCACAGCCTCAAACTGAAATAGAAAATCGTTCTGCTATTTCTGAAGATAAAGAAACTGACACAGGCAATAAAGACGTTGTTGATACTAGCAGTATTCCAACTGAAGAAGTAGAAAAAGCGAAAGAACAAATTAAAGATACAGCTAAAGTACCATCACCACAGGAAACTATTCAAGATGAAAAAGAATCTAATCAAACTGAAAAAACAAAACCTGTTCGTTCTCGAAAACGTACAAAGTCCACAGCTTCAAATAAATCTGTTGATGAAATTGAAAAAGCACAGCCCCAAACTCCAGTAACGCGTAAAAGAACTCAATCTACATCTTCAAATAAGTCAGAAATAGAACAAAAAACACCAGAAAACGTAAACGTAGAAGTCACTACGCCATCTTCTAGAAGGAGATCTAAAACCCCCTCAACGGAAGTAAGAAAAATATTAACACGCCGCGCGTCTAAAGAACTTATGGAGAAAGGCGAAGACGATTCGCTTATTCTAGAAGATGTATTAACACCAAGACGACGGTCAACTCGTTCTAGAAGTAAGAAAGACGATGATAATATCAGTGTTGCTTCCGAATCTTCTGTGAAGTCTTCTAGGAGCAAAGTTAGTGAAGATGGCAGTGATGCCAAAGGTCCAGTAAGAAAAGGTCGTAAGTCAATAATACAGACGAAGCCGGATTTATCTGTGATACCAGAAGTAGCAACTGAGGAATCGAAAGGAGAAACTTCAGAGGATATCGTTAATGAATTAGGAACTAGAAGGTGAGATTAAAATTTTTGTAATTTTATTTTTTACCCAAAACAAAAGGAATATTAAAGTATTCTTAATTTAAATAGAAAATTTAGTTAAACATAAATATACAATGTATGATATGACGATGATCGATGATATTTCGACACTACTGCCAACTCCCATAGTGTGGTCACTGTGTTCACAGTTCACTCTAATCACGAAAATCTCATGAACTAAGAATTACCAACAACAAAAATAGTAAATGTTCTTTTTAAATATAAATCATTTTGATACGACTTTATTAATGCGTTTTAAATACTTATTTTAACTGATCAAGTGCTAGCCCTGATTTTTCCACCACATAGCAATTCACGTGCTGTCTTTTTATATATTGGTAATAAGTTTTATGAATAAATGAGACATCTTACAGGCTAACTCGTAACCAGAAGGCAGTATTAGAATCATGGTTAGAGCCACGCACGCCACGTCGTAGGCCTAGCACAGCCTCTCGATCTGAAATTGAAGATGATGACGACACTTCTAATAACTCCTACGATGTTCAATCTATTGATAGAATCAGTCTTTTGAGTAAGGCTGATTTTGAAGGTAACATATCTTAATACTAGTAACATAGTGTTATACATAATATAACAAAAAAAAAACATACATAATGCCGCCTTTTAGCACCATTATGCTTGCGTTAGAAAAGTTAATACCTTAATAGTGCGATAAGATTTTATATATATATACTCGTAATATTTTATATATATATACTCGTAATATTTTATACAAATAACTGAGGTTGGGCACGGCAATTTCCTGCTCAAATACGGAGCAGCCCGATTGGGGTAGTACCTCAACCGTATAGAACACCACAGCCAAATAATACTGCTTTCAAGCAGTGACGTGTTCCTGCTGGTGAGTACGGTGACCAGTGCACCTGGGGGGGAATTGGAGATAGGGTAGGCAACGCGCTTGCAATGCTTCTGGTGTTGCAGACGTCTATAAGCTACGGTAATCGCTTACCATCAGGTGAGCCGTACGCTTGTTTGCCAATCTAATTATATATAAAAAAATACTACTTTATGGCACTGTTCTCATATATCAGTGTGATATTTTGTCTAATCTTTAGATTAATTAAACATAATTATATTTCCAAAAAAAATAATATTTAAAGTTTTTAAAGCTCTAATTATTGTTATTAATCGTCGCATTTTTTAAATATGTAATCAAAATAATTAAATAAATATTTGCCATTTAAAAATCACAAACAGGATTACCAACACTATAGTGTCAACTTTGATAATAAGCAAAAATTATTTCATTAAATGTTACAAAGCTGTTATTAATTAGCATGATGAAAACCTTAATGTTTTAGTAATAATATGCATGATAACCCTGGTGGATATTTGTTTGAAGAAATTAAAAGTCTTCATAACTCTGCATAAGACTTAATAGAAAATACTTTTTTTAAGAAGTCGAAATAAGTATTTTGTAACTCTGAAAAAGTCAAATATTCTCAATAATTCAAAGTCCGAAATTTTCAGAGATATTTTCCACCAGGCAATGTTGTCCCTGTATCCTCTATGTCTTAATGTAAATACTCTTTCAATTAAACTGAAGCCATGAGAACTATTGGTCTGACATTTAAATAAATGAGATAGAGACATTTTTATTATTGCATTGATTTCTTTCAACCAGCACATTGAAAAAAAATTAGAATAACATTCTCTATATTTAAAAGTTGACATTTTTTGTTTTAGCAATTCAAGTTGTTTAACTTAAACGATTCTCGATCGACCAACTTCTTTACGATTCGTTTTTTTTTTTTTTTTTAGTACTCTATGTCAGAAAGTCTACATACTTTTTTAGGAATTTTAACCGTGATACTGCGACACAAAAAAGCGGATCAATAAACATTAACGCTAACTTTAGTAAAACCGAGTCATATTCTTAAGGAATATCCGAACAATATAGGAAAATTTAAAACAATAACTTCGTATTTCTATTAAAGGATAACTACATAAACCCCATTGCTTTATATGTATTTATGGTTATTCCTCAGCTTCTATTTGTCATAGCATGTTGTTTTATAGCCTACACACAGTCTGTCTAACACAAGTACACTTCTTCAAAAAATCTTTATATTGTAAATTTAGATTACTTAACAGTGTATAGACCATAGTTCTCATGGCCTGAACTGTGCTTGAATTTTAATATGTATAATATTCCTCGCTAATCCCTACACGCACGTAACACTAGGCTCGCCCGATCCCGACGAATTGAAAAACTTGCCAGACTCATCATTCGCTAATAAACCGCGTTGTAAGTATGAGCTTTTTTTGTATTATATGATTTATGATTTAAGTTGCATGGCTTATATATGAACCTACGAATTAATTTTAAGAAAGAGATCTATGTCGATAGGCTAAAAGAATGTAAATACCAGAAAAGCACATAAATTTTTTTAAACTTTTGTTTCCTCCATTTTAGCAGCGATATCAGACAAGCTGATCCGATTTTTCTGGGACTTACACTGAAGGAGCCCGTTGTGTAATCTATACATATAATTAAATGGTAGGAAAGTCAAAACTGTACATTAAATATTTTTTTAAAAGAATACTTGAGGTGTGATCTACAATCGATACTGAAGCCAAAAATATAGTTTTTAGAATTTTTGTGTTTGTCTGTATGTATGTCCGGGATAAACTCAAAAAGTACCGCACGGATTTACTTCAAATTTGTTACGAATATTATTAAGAAGTCGGGTCAATATATAGGCTACATATTATCATGCTATCACCTACCGGGAACGAGCAGTGAACCTTTATTTCCTCAACGCATTCTGTAACAACGTGTAATCTAACGACGCATATTCGAATGTTGTTGTTATTACGTTTATAACCATGCTATATAAGCTAGCTTCACACTATAAAAATCACGCAATATAAGTAACTAAACCGATAAACATAATTAAATGAATATAAGTAGACAAGACAATTTTAAAGCAGCGCCTATCTATGACATTTTTCTGTAGATATGAAATGTAAAGAAGAAACGGGTAAATGAATGTTATTTTAAAAGGTATAATCGTAGGTATTTTTGGTGCTGTATATATATATTCACGCAGACTACGTCGCGGGCAGCAGCTAGTATAAGTAATAATAAAAAGTACATTACAAAAGTAAAATTGAAAAAAGAATTTGGTAACTTTTATATAATATTACATTTAAAATTTAAAATTTTATTTAATTTGAGAGAGTTTACTGATGGAAAATTTTAATTTCCAGCACGCTTAGCAAGAGCCGCATCTGAGACAAAAACTGTAACGAAAGCGGCTAGAATCACCAGAAGGACTTCGGTTGATATTGGTAATTTCTTTAATATAGTAATTATATAATATAGTTATTATATATAATAATAAGAGAATGGGGAGTGTCGTGTGCATATCTTACAAGAAATATTAACGGCCGAACCCAATATTCAATCTAAAGATAGAGATAGGTAGTTATCATCGACTGCTAATAACTAGCTATCTATCCTTTGTAGTTGTCCCAATAATTCGCATAGGGGATTACTATCTCCAGTTAGCTGTAGATAGACCGGCTACCTGAGCTCTTCCTTACATTCCAGTATACGCAGCGTCACAGACGGCCTCAGTTATGTTACACAGATGTTTTGTAGTATTTAAATTTGTCATACAAATTTTATTCATATTAAAGCAATCTTGTTTTATAAAAATATGGACAAATTAATTTTTACACAGACTTTTTAATTTATAATAAATGATATTATTTTAATATGGAATGCATGGTAAATCTAGTAACGGAACGTTTTAACACGACACGAAAAGACGCTACGACGCCATTACGCTTTATTGAATCGTTGTTTCGTTTGAATTTGTATAATTTTAATATGTACGATTTTTATTTTTGTGTTACCCACAATTAGGAATTCTAAACATTTTTGAATATCATATCAAAAATTGACCGCTCCAGCGGGATTCGAACCCGCGTCTTCGACATACCGTGTCGACGCTCTAGCCAATTAAGCTATGGAACGATATACCCGCTAGAGCGAAACTTTTTGATATGATGATTTTTACTTTCGGTTTAAGCGAACCGTGGCGCCGTCTATAGTGAGTTCTTTACAGAGACTCGTAACTATTCAAAGTTTCATATTACAATGAAAATCTTTGACAGGAGACGACACCATGCTATTTTTAATATGTACGATTTTTATTTTTGTGTTACCCACAATTAGGAATTCTAAACATTTTTGAATATCATATCAAAAATTGACCGCTCCAGCGGGATTCGAACCCGCGTCTTCGACATACCGTGTCGACGCTCTAGCCAATTAAGCTATGGAACGATATACCCGCTAGAGCGAAACTTTTTGATATGATGATTTTTACTTTCGGTTTAAGCGAACCGTGGCGCCGTCTATAGTGAGTTCTTTACAGAGACTCGTAACTATTCAAAGTTTCATATTACAATGAAAATCTTTGACAGGAGACGACACCATGCTATTTTTAATATGTACGATTTTTATTTTTGTGTTACCCACAATTAGGAATTCTAAACATTTTTGAATATCATATCAAAAATTGACCGCTCCAGCGGGATTCGAACCCGCGTCTTCGACATACCGTGTCGACGCTCTAGCCAATTAAGCTATGGAACGATATACCCGCTAGAGCGAAACTTTTTGATATGATGATTTTTACTTTCGGTTTAAGCGAACCGTGGCGCCGTCTATAGTGAGTTCTTTACAGAGACTCGTAACTATTCAAAGTTTCATATTACAATGAAAATCTTTGACAGGAGACGACACCATGCTATTTTTAATATGTACGATTTTTATTTTTGTGTTACCCACAATTAGGAATTCTAAACATTTTTGAATATCATATCAAAAATTGACCGCTCCAGCGGGATTCGAACCCGCGTCTTCGACATACCGTGTCGACGCTCTAGCCAATTAAGCTATGGAACGATATACCCGCTAGAGCGAAACTTTTTGATATGATGATTTTTACTTTCGGTTTAAGCGAACCGTGGCGTGTGTTCGCTTAAACCGAAAGTAAAAATCATCATATCAAAAAGTTTCGCTCTAGCGGGTATATCGTTCCATAGCTTAATTGGCTAGAGCGTCGACACGGTATGTCGAAGACGCGGGTTCGAATCCCGCTGGAGCGGTCAATTTTTGATATGATATTCAAAAATGTTTAGAATTCCTAATTGTGGGTAACACAAAAATAAAAATCGTACATATTAAAAATAGCATGGTGTCGTCTCCTGTCAAAGATTTTCATTGTAATATGAAACTTTGAATAGTTACGAGTCTCTGTAAAGAACTCACTATAGACGGCGCCACGGTTCGCTTAAACCGAAAGTAAAAATCATCATATCAAAAAGTTTCGCTCTAGCGGGTATATCGTTCCATAGCTTAATTGGCTAGAGCGTCGACACGGTATGTCGAAGACGCGGGTTCGAATCCCGCTGGAGCGGTCAATTTTTGATATGATATTCAAAAATGTTTAGAATTCCTAATTGTGGGTAACACAAAAATAAAAATCGTACATATTAAAAATAGCATGGTGTCGTCTCCTGTCAAAGATTTTCATTGTAATATGAAACTTTGAATAGTTACGAGTCTCTGTAAAGAACTCACTATAGACGGCGCCACGGTTCGCTTAAACCGAAAGTAAAAATCATCATATCAAAAAGTTTCGCTCTAGCGGGTATATCGTTCCATAGCTTAATTGGCTAGAGCGTCGACACGGTATGTCGAAGACGCGGGTTCGAATCCCGCTGGAGCGGTCAATTTTTGATATGATATTCAAAAATGTTTAGAATTCCTAATTGTGGGTAACACAAAAATAAAAATCGTACATATTAAAAATAGCATGGTGTCGTCTCCTGTCAAAGATTTTCATTGTAATATGAAACTTTGAATAGTTACGAGTCTCTGTAAAGAACTCACTATAGACGGCGCCACGGTTCGCTTAAACCGAAAGTAAAAATCATCATATCAAAAAGTTTCGCTCTAGCGGGTATATCGTTCCATAGCTTAATTGGCTAGAGCGTCGACACGGTATGTCGAAGACGCGGGTTCGAATCCCGCTGGAGCGGTCAATTTTTGATATGATATTCAAAAATGTTTAGAATTCCTAATTGTGGGTAACACAAAAATAAAAATCGTACATATTAAAAATAGCATGGTGTCGTCTCCTGTCAAAGATTTTCATTGTAATATGAAACTTTGAATAGTTACGAGTCTCTGTAAAGAACTCACTATAGACGGCGCCACGGTTCGCTTAAACCGAAAGTAAAAATCATCATATCAAAAAGTTTCGCTCTAGCGGGTATATCGTTCCATAGCTTAATTGGCTAGAGCGTCGACACGGTATGTCGAAGACGCGGGTTCGAATCCCGCTGGAGCGGTCAATTTTTGATATGATATTCAAAAAAAAAATTGTATAATTTTGTTACAAATCAAAATTCAAATTATACAAATCATTGCAAATTATAGGTACAATCATTCACCAAATTGTTTGTTTTATTCACAAGATGAGTAAAGTAAGTATTATTTCACAAGAAACATATTATTTTTATTCAATTAATTGTTGCAAAAGAGCAATATCACTTGAACTGCTACTTGAACTTGAGTCTGCCATTATTTTTCACTCGAAATTAATTTTATTTTAAACAAAGAAAATACTTTTTCAATTAATAAATCTTAGTTATCCCCCGAAAACTATAGATCGGATATTGTTGTTACTAAAGATAACCAACGTTACTGACAGATAGAACTCTATTATTATTGGGACGCTTACACTGTCATTTTCATACGAACTGTTATCTCTAGTAAGCTATCCTCCCTCTCTTCGATAGACAGCTTTGAAGGATAAGATTGCCTATCGTCGACAAGTTTATTGGGTCAGTAAAATGAATGATAGATAGATATTTCTGTCTCTAGTAGGACATAACCAGAGATAGATTGAATATTGGGTTCGGCCGTAAATCATTACCTCCCGCACCTAAGGCGCAACGATACTTCTTATCTTTTTCGAGCAAGTCTTACATTAATATGATGTAAATAATACTTAATTAGCTCTGTATAAACTTTGTTTTGGGGCTCCTTGACTAGATTTTTTTTTTTTAAGTATTCTATGTTTAGATGCAGATATATATTATAACTGTAAATGATATTTAACAAGAATATGTATTATATTGGAGTCCCTATTGTTCGGGTACCTCATAAAAACAATCAATAGATTAAGCATAGCTAAACTCCCGTACTTTATTTTACTGTAACATCCGTAATCGTCCCATTCTTGGACACAGAAAACAACTGAGCTATAAAAGAGAAGAGTTGGATTATATCCCAAATCCTTACTCCATAGTGGATTAGTGGATAGCTACTATATTAAAGTAAAATTTATCAGAATTTGTGACAAAATTATATATTATACATCACGGGGGAGGTCGGTTGAGCATCCTTAAAACAGATTATACTAATAATCCATATAGGATGTTGTCATTACACACACTACCATTTATTTGACACACGCATATCTACCCTATTGCTTATTATTATAGAAATACTAGCTGACTCGGCAAACGTTGTCTTGCCGGTAAACGTTATTTAAAAATAGGGTTTGGTGGTAGAAGGGCGAAAATTTAGGGTTGTATGTATTTTCAACGCCAAATCATAATAAAATAAAATATATATATAAATTATCTTAAAATTAAATAAAAAATAGGGGTGGACTACCCTTAACATTTAGGGGGATGAAAAATAGATGTTGTTCGATTCTCAGACCTACCTAATATGCACACAAATTTTAACGTTTAACTACAAACACCGCGACACGAGAATTGTATATAATAGATAGTATTGGCAACAGAACCTTAATAATGTTCGACCGTACAATTCAAATAAATAGCCCCCACCACTAGTTATAATGTTCTGTGGCAGCGGGCGCCACAAGTCCCCCGAGCGACAGTCCGCAGCGCGCGCGCCGCGCTTCGTTCGCTCGCGCGTGCGAAGCTCTTCACACGCCGAAGGGCCGCAGGACTTCTACGGACACTAGAGTGAGTCACATTTACAACGATACTTTATCCTTAGTAGCATAGGAACTGTCATTGATAAATAGAAGATAATATCTTTTCATTTAATTGACTCAGTATACTTAGGAGCCATCGATAATATCTTTTGATTAAAAAACACCATCGAAAACGTCAATACTTAAACATTTTTTTTAGAATTTCTTTACTCAGCTTTAACACTTGGTGCCACTATTTTTAGTGTTTTTGAGAGATACAAGTTAGATGGAGCTAAAGAAGGTTTACTTCAGTTGTGTGGTCTAAAACACGCTTCTTTTTATAATCATATTAATATATGCATTATATTAGGCCGTTTAATGTAAGTGTAATTATTATAAAATAAATTACAGAAAGATGAGACCACCAGCCAACAGAGTACTCCCGTAGAAACTCCCACTCGTAGGACAAAACAAGCGGACACCAGCGAGGTCAAAGAATCTGCCAGAAGGTGAGGTCAATATGTCTTTCTTTTATACGTTATTAAGAATTGGACACAGTTCGCCGTTATTGGCCTATTTATGATTAAAAATTAAATTCAAATTTTTTTATTGTTCGCAGGACGAGAAAAACTTCTGAAAAAAATTAGGAATCGAAGAAATAACGCGTTATTTATTTAGTTATTTATCTTTTTACTAATGTTTCAAGTTAATGTATCCTGGGGTTTTGCATTTACGTGAATTAATTAAAATACAAATCAAACTGTTATCGTTTTTTTTTATTCACAAACATTTTGTTATTAATATTATTATCTTCAATAAAATCTCAGTCAGTTCACCTGATCACAATTTGCTTCATTTTGCCAAAATGTAAGATTATTTGTTACTGTTATCAAATATAAGCATTTAAAAATCTCCACAAGTAACATAATGTTGCTTATTATATGAGATCACAGACGACGATTTTTTAGTTTAATTTTACTTATTTTTATTTTATCAATAAATAAACAAAAGCTTAACTACCAACATTTAAGCTTTTATTCATCACATAATTACATTAAAAAGCTATGAAATTAATAAATATTTAAATGCATTCTTATGGTTAGTAATGCTATTAAAATGAACATTTTATTTCATAGGTTTCGTGGTATTGTAAAATGTTTAATATTTTAAAATCAATAACTTACAATTTAATTTTTCAATGGTTTTTAAAGAACATCATAATTACTATAAAAACTATTAAAAGCGTAATTATTAGTAACGATTATCTTTTCTTATCTTGAATACTTTTAAGAGATCTGATGTGATGTAACGCCATAGCTTGCAACGGCAAACTATTTGATAAGTCAACTTCATCTAAATTAACATTCTTTAAAATTGTTTCATCAGACACTATATTTGGTGTATTTACAAGATTTTCACAAATTTGTCTGTCCTCTGCATTAAGAGTTGTTTTCTCAGTACAATCTACAACTTCTCTCTTTCTTCTAGGAATTATTTTTTGACCGCTTGCAATATTTTGCAGTATATCATCTTTAAAGTTCACAGCACCGTTGTTCTGAACTAAATTGTTATTAATATCAGCAATTTTATTTGAATTTACTTTTTCTTTCAAAGCTATGGGTAAAGGTACTCTTTGAATATTATTTTCTTGTTGATGGTTTGGTTTGGAATCAACTTTTTTCTGCAAATCTTCACCTTGTTTGTAAGATTGTGGTTCGTCTGGTAAATGTGAATGATCCTTTGATGGAGGATTATTTTGTTTGTCTGCTTTTCCATTAACCTTTAATTGACTGTTAACATTTAAGTTACTATTTAAATTTGATTGTACTCCATGTTGATTGTCAGTGTTATCTCTGTGTTGTATTTCTCTCTCTTTTATTTCCTCAGTATTTATTAAATTTTGTTGAACTTGATTTATTGTGTTTTCATTGCCATTTTTGACATTGGTGTCTTTATGTTTTTCTTCAAAAATTGCTTTTTCCTTTTCCTTCTTTTCTTTATTTAATTTTTTAATCACGTCTAAAGCTTCTTTGGCTTTTTTAGCAATTTCGTTAGCCGCATCGTGTTCATACTTGTTTATGTTGTCGCCTTGATTTACATCTTTTAAAACAGCCGGTGGATCTGTCACTCCACTCAAACTTTTTATTGCAACATCTGCGATTTTCTGAATACTTTCAACGGCTAATTTCTTCGCTTCGTTACTGACGACTTCTTTTTTATTTTTCTCTAGTTCTTTTTTAGTTTTCAAAATTTCATCTAAAATTTCTTTTTGTTCTTTGATCAATTCTTTCTGTTCTTCGCCGTGTTGTTTGATAGTTTCAATTAGTTGCTGTTGTTTCATCATGTCTATTTTTTCTTGGTTAGATTGTGGTTTCTCTTCGTTTGCTTTTTCTATTTTGCTCGGCTCTTTCTTGCTTACACCAATATCACCGTTGGCTATAATTTCATCCGCTAATTTCAATTTTTCATTTTTCGGGTGTGTTGACGATTTTAATGTATCTGCTGCATCTTTTTGGTCTTGTAATATTTCTTTTATTAATTTTTGGTTAACAATATTTGCGCTTGGGTTTTTTTCTATTGAATGAGATTCGGGTGGAACAGGATTGGGTGGTTGCACTTTAGAATCCTGGTCGTTGCTTAATTGAGGTTTCTCATTCCTTATCATTCCTAAATTGAAATAATTGAATTTGTAAACATCATTACAGCCTATACAGTCCACTGCTGGACATAGGCCTCCACAGTTCACGCCAAAAATAACGTGAAATCATGTGTTTTGCCCATAGTCACCACGCTGGGCAGGCGGGTTGGTGACCGCAGTACTGGCTTCGTCGCACCGAAGACGCTGCTGGCCGTCTTCGGCCTGTGCATTTCAAAGCCAGCAGTTGGATGGTTATCCCGCCGTCGGTCGGCTTTTTAGTTCCAAGGTGGTAGTGGAACTGTGTTATTCCTTAGTCGCCTCTTACGACACCCACGGGAAGAGAGGGGGTGGCTATATTCTTTAGTACCGTAGCCACACAGTACATTTACATTTATTATATTATTTATTTATTTACAGGAATTTGTAAACACAGTGAAATTATTATTTTAAGAAAATCTTAAAATCAGTTTCAATATTTTAGTCCCAAAAATATCTAGTCAAATGAACTTTCGAATAAGCATTTTATTCCTTTCTCAGAAGAATTTTAGGGATCATACTGGCCAAATTTTATGTATGAAAGTATAATGATGGCATATTTTTAACAACCGCTCTGGTGTAGTAGTTCGTATCGCTTTGAAGACTGAGGTTTGCGGGTTCGATTTCCGCTCAGGATAGATATTTATATTTATATAAATATTTTCCGGTTTGGATGTCTGTGTTTGTGGGTCTCCCGACCGTGCCTCGGAGAGCACGTCAATCCGTTAGTCCCGGTTGTTATTATAAATACCTGATAGCGATCGTTACTCACAGGAACATATCCACCAACCCCCATGCAGCATGGTGGGTTAGGCTCCAATCCTTCTCCTATATGGAGAAAGAAGCCTATGCCCAGCAGTGGGATGTACAGGCTGAATCGTATCTTTATATTTTTTTGTAACATCTTTTCATATAATAAATAGGTTTCTGTGCTCACCATCTGCTTCAGATTTTTCCATCTTCTCAAAGAAATCTTCCACAATCTTGTCAATACGTTCTTGAGTGATGTATCTCTCGTCGTACTTGTCTATAGAGGATTCAGCTGCTCTTAGATTTGCGTAGGTTCCCAATACTAATATTATTAGTCCGAGAACAACTATGCACTGAAATTAAAATGAAACCAGTTAGTTTTTGCGTACTCATCACTCTATTGACATTATAGGTATTATAACATTATTCATGGGTATGACGACTAATTATTGCATTAGACAATAATTGTTTTTATATAATTATTTACACCAACCCGCCTGCCTAGCGTGGAGACTATGGGCAAAACACATGAGTTCACGCTATTTTTGGCGTAAACTTGTGGAGGCCTATGACCAGTAGTGGACTGTAAAGGCTGTAATGGTGTAATGATATAATTATTGCGATAATGGTTAGCCAGCTATTAACTGACAAGGAGAGACCTCCCTCGTTATCAGCGCATTTCCTTATATTTATGTCACATTTAGAGCTTTAGTTAGAAACGAAAGTATTCGCGCGAATTTCGACCATTGTGCAAGCCATCATAATGAGGTGAGGCGCAGGAAGCTGACGGCGGGCAGCGCCACGCACACCAGCACGCCGGCCGTGGCGCCCGCCAGCCCCAGCGCCAGCTGCACGGTGGGCAGCAGCAGCGCCACCAGTACGACACCGACCTTGGCGAGCGCCCTCTCGGCGGTGTGCCCGCGCGTGAGGCGCAGGAAGCTGACGGCGGGCAGCGCCACGCACACCAGCACGCCGGCCGTGGCGCCCGCCAGCCCCAGCGCCAGCTGCACGGTGGGCAGCAGCAGCGCCACCAGTACGACACCGACCTTGGCGAGCGCCCTCTCGGCGGTGTGCCCGCGCGTGAGGCGCAGGAAGCTGACGGCGGGCAGCGCCACGCACACCAGCACGCCGGCCGTGGCGCCCGCCAGCCCCAGCGCCAGCTGCACGGTGGGCAGCAGCAGCGCCACCAGTACGACACCGACCTTGGCGAGCGCCCTCTCGGCGGTGTGCCCGCGCGTGAGGCGCAGGAAGCTGACGGCGGGCAGCGCCACGCACACCAGCACGCCGGCCGTGGCGCCCGCCAGCCCCAGCGCCAGCTGCACGGTGGGCAGCAGCAGCGCCACCAGTACGACACCGACCTTGGCGAGCGCCCTCTCGGCGGTGTGCCCGCGCGTGAGGCGCAGGAAGCTGACGGCGGGCAGCGCCACGCACACCAGCACGCCGGCCGTGGCGCCCGCCAGCCCCAGCGCCAGCTGCACGGTGGGCAGCAGCAGCGCCACCAGTACGACACCGACCTTGGCGAGCGCCCTCTCGGCGGTGTGCCCGCGCGTGAGGCGCAGGAAGCTGACGGCGGGCAGCGCCACGCACACCAGCACGCCGGCCGTGGCGCCCGCCAGCCCCAGCGCCAGCTGCACGGTGGGCAGCAGCAGCGCCACCAGTACGACACCGACCTTGGCGAGCGCCCTCTCGGCGGTGTGCCCGCGCGTGAGGCGCAGGAAGCTGACGGCGGGCAGCGCCACGCACACCAGCACGCCGGCCGTGGCGCCCGCCAGCCCCAGCGCCAGCTGCACGGTGGGCAGCAGCAGCGCCACCAGTACGACACCGACCTTGGCGAGCGCCCTCTCGGCGGTGTGCCCGCGCGTGAGGCGCAGGAAGCTGACGGCGGGCAGCGCCACGCACACCAGCACGCCGGCCGTGGCGCCCGCCAGCCCCAGCGCCAGCTGCACGGTGGGCAGCAGCAGCGCCACCAGTACGACACCGACCTTGGCGAGCGCCCTCTCGGCGGTGTGCCCGCGCGTGAGGCGCAGGAAGCTGACGGCGGGCAGCGCCACGCACACCAGCACGCCGGCCGTGGCGCCCGCCAGCCCCAGCGCCAGCTGCACGGTGGGCAGCAGCAGCGCCACCAGTACGACACCGACCTTGGCGAGCGCCCTCTCGGCGGTGTGCCCGCGCGTGAGGCGCAGGAAGCTGACGGCGGGCAGCGCCACGCACACCAGCACGCCGGCCGTGGCGCCCGCCAGCCCCAGCGCCAGCTGCACGGTGGGCAGCAGCAGCGCCACCAGTACGACACCGACCTTGGCGAGCGCCCTCTCGGCGGTGTGCCCGCGCGTGAGGCGCAGGAAGCTGACGGCGGGCAGCGCCACGCACACCAGCACGCCGGCCGTGGCGCCCGCCAGCCCCAGCGCCAGCTGCACGGTGGGCAGCAGCAGCGCCACCAGTACGACACCGACCTTGGCGAGCGCCCTCTCGGCGGTGTGCCCGCGCGTGAGGCGCAGGAAGCTGACGGCGGGCAGCGCCACGCACACCAGCACGCCGGCCGTGGCGCCCGCCAGCCCCAGCGCCAGCTGCACGGTGGGCAGCAGCAGCGCCACCAGTACGACACCGACCTTGGCGAGCGCCCTCTCGGCGGTGTGCCCGCGCGTGAGGCGCAGGAAGCTGACGGCGGGCAGCGCCACGCACACCAGCACGCCGGCCGTGGCGCCCGCCAGCCCCAGCGCCAGCTCCACGGTGGGCAGCAGCAGCGACACCAGCAGCGACGCCAGCACGATGCCGAAGGTGAGCGCGCGGAAAGCGCGCGTCGGCATCGCAGACGTCACTATGTATTCGTGGTGCGACGGTTGCGACTGCTGGATTTTTTGATTAGTCTTTATTATTATGGGGTTATAACAATTTAAACATTGATTCATAATTATTATTGTGAAATGATGAAATAATTATAATAATATGTATATTAAAAAAATTATATATATACATATATAAATCAGCGTGAGTTTGGGGGTCAGATTAGAGTCCCTATATTTTCAAAAATACTGATCACAACGTGATCTATAACAACCACAGAACCCCCATTTGAAGGAACGTAGTTAGAAGTCAAACACACCCAATTAATAATATTTATTTTTATTTTTTTCTTGTGTTCTTTTCTCATTGTATATAAATATCTTCCATTTCATTAAAAATTGCGATATTTGAAAATCGAATCACTAACAAAAAAATAATAATTTTTTTTATTCTTCAAATCTTTAAAGAAATAAAAAAAAATTATTCAAAATGCTCACCCTCCTATACAAGAACGAATAGAGACTGGCGCGACATGGAAAAATAATAAGCGGAAAACTGAAAGCCAGTGACATTACGAATCCGAGCTTGATGACGTCACTCGCCATGGTAGGACTCAGGCTCATCAGCACGTTACCTAAGACAATACACCTACATTAGATTCCTTTCACTTTTGACAGCCAAACTAGATACAATTATGACAGCCTGTAAATTGTATTGAAGAGAAAAATAGTAATGCATTGTTTGCAAAAAAATCCCAAAACATGCAATTTTTTTTATTTCAAATTTTGATGAGTGATTGAAAACTTTTTTATTCTAAATATAAGAATTTCTATTTTTTTTATTATCTAAAGTTGAATATAAAAGTACTATATATTTCATTTATGCATACAAATTTCAATAATTAAGCCATTGTTTATAAAAAATATTTAATACTGAAAAAATGACCTTGAGCTAGTTGGGAAAGTCGAACGGAATACATAATTAGTATACACAGTTTTACCGTCATGGTCGATCCTAATTAGCATTATTTATGCTGTTACAAAGATGGGTTAGGATCATTTACATAGTTATATAATTAATTTACATATTTGTGTGATTTATTTAAATATAATAACAAGTTTATGTTTCATTGTAAAATGTAAACACTAATAAGACTCAAATCTAGGTTAGACTTGTCATTTTTATTGGAGTCAAGCGTGGGAAAATAATATCAATATTCACTGCTGCAAAATACTTTACGTTAATCATAAAATGTTAGAAAACTGTTCGATTTTCGGAAGATTAAAAGGTGTCCGATTTTTTTTTTTAATTATTTTAATTTTTCCTCAGAATTACAAACATTTTTATATTTTTTCCTTAATGCGACCAATAATCCATTACAGATAAAAAAAGCCAGACAACTTAAACTATACTATATTTAATATTCTTTCTAAATCTATTTAATAAATTAGTTCAAGTAGGTCATGACCTGATTTTATAGCCTATACTTAATTCAAAAGATATACTGTCGAACAAAACTAATATTTCAGTTAACATCTGTTCAAACAAAAATCTCTTTAGCCATATTATATTAGGTGTAAATAAAAATAAAAAGAAATACATCTATAACTCACCAGATATCTCCTTTGAACCAAAAGCAATATATCCAAATATGCCCAAAGTGCAATAAACAGCCGAGCAGATGTTGATAGCATTCTTAGTCACCAAACAACTCTTCTCCAAAGAAAGAGATTGCATAGAGTCAAAGATTTCAAATAACTGGCTGAAATCAAATAATTTAATTTAAAAAAAAGTATTTTAGTGTATTAAACGAAATTATTTGTATTTTTTTTTTTCTATCCATTTACTACAAATATAATAATCATTGGTTTTATTTCAGACTCAAGTTACAAATAATGTATTCTTTAGCAAATTGGAAATGTCCGAAAACATTTTATATCATACAGCCTTAGTTATAAATGTTTATAACAAGGAAGCAAATTAATAAGAACTTCTTTGTATGATCTAGTTGATACAGTTATTACTTTTATTTATACAAACTAAATATATGTACCTAGAAATTCTATGTAGTATGAAAATACGAAAACCGGAATTTGTAAATTATAATGTAATTATTATTTAAATAATTTAGTTAATATTTAGTTTTTACTCACGTTTGACAAAACAATGCCATTGAGAATATAGGAACACATTGTAAGACACCGGATGGTTTCCATAGCTCGATGCGAGACATCCAATCTGATGTGAATAACTGACTAGTAGCTTCTGCTATTACCTTAAATACAATATTAAGGAATTAAGTTTTACATAATAATGTAACATATTTACATAATTACTCGTAAACAAATTGATTTACTGAATCATAATTTTAAATAAAAAACTATAATATGATACAATATCTTCATCTTGGAATATACAAAGAAACTGATTATCTACATACATATTACAGCTAAAACTACTGGAGGTAGAAACATGAAATTTTATAATTCATTTCTGACCTAACCTTCTGAGGTATTTTACTTACCAGTGGAATGTTTATAACATATTAAAGTAGTATGTATATTTTTATCAAAAGAGGTCAATATAATAAATTTTAATAATTATGAATAACTTACCACAACATAAAAAAGTACTCAAGATGATTTGCTACTTAAACAAGATGCTTGTTTAAAATATAAATTATACTTTTCTTAAAGTCAAAACGTACCTTTATAACTAGACAAAAATAAAAGGCAATGGTAGCCGCACTGACATTACTAAGACTATCCACATTCCTCAAGAGTCCCAATGGTAATACACACACCAAAGATACTATTACCATAATTGAAGTCCTGAAAAACAAAAACAGTTCTATTAAATAAAATAGATTATCACCTTGTTAAAATACATTATGGGGAACAAATAATTTTACAAAAATAATATAGTAATTTAAGAAAATTGTAACTGCAATTTTATTTTTATTTTCTGAGAAATCTCTGTTAAAGTGATTGATTTATTATTTATTTATTTATCTATGTACTCACACTTTCATTTTTACACAATTTGTAGAATTTAAATATTTCAATATTTAAATTTATAAATAAGAGAACTTAAATTTTATTTCATTTTCAATTCATGTGTTCTTGTTTTAATCTAAATTAAAAAATCGTTTCACCTTATTTTCTATTGTCGATTGTAAAGTTATTACATAGACAGCTCAAAATATTTCTATATTTTGCAATATTAACGAAAAAAAAACTCCTACATTAATTTATGCTTACATTAGAACAACAATTGCAGGTAATAGTTAAAAGAAAATATACCTTAAAATATCACTCTGGTTTATGTTAAACAGCTTTGCAATAATCTGAGGACCCAAATCTCCGACCACAACGAAATAGGCAATGCAAGTTCCCATTAGAAAGCCTATTATACCTAACTCAACAGCCATCTTTCCTCCTGGTCCAAATATATGGAATGCTAGAAAAAGTTAAACTTATCTTAATATATAAAAATTACACATCACATTGTTTGCCCGTGATGGACTCCTAAACTAGGTACTTAACCGATTTTAATCAAATTTGCACACCGTGTGCAGTTTGATCCAACTTGAAAGATGGGCTATATTTTATTTCGGTATATATAATTATATATTAGGTTAGGTCAGCTAGTGCATAATATAGTTTGCCTTAAAAAGTTGAAATGAAATGAAAGACATTTATTTGAGGCAAACACTGATTGCAGACAAATAACTTACAGATTAAGAATATGACTTATTAGTGTGCAGTAAAGTTTAACATATAAAATTGTTTGTGAATTTAATGGGAATAATATTAGGGGTCCAAATAATAGTATAGCTATTCCCATTGTGACAGCAGCGTGGTGTAATGTTTTTAGCAATTGGCTAGTAGCTCAAATGTGTTACTGCTAGTAGTAACACATTTGACCATGGGCGTACTCACAATTTTGTAAAGGTGGGGCAAAAACAAATAAATGTAAAACTCGATAAGTAGTAGAAAATTAATACTTTTTTAATTACTGAAACTTTCATTTACTTTTACTATCTACACAAAGAATGCTAAATCTACCAAAAAATTGTTTATTAAAATTTAAAATAGCAATAATTAGCCTCGAGTCACGCATCACCTTACTCCTATGGGTAGGCCTATGCATTGGAACCCCCCCCCCACACTTGACAAATATTTTGTATAACCCATAGAGGTATTTTTCATGGTCTGGGTATTTGGGTTCAGTGGTTTTGGATACTCAAAGAATTCACAACTAAGAGTTTGGTGCATAGTATATGTTTAGTAGTTTTGTCTAAAAAAATATAAATTGGATTGTATTTAAATATTATATGAAGTATACAAAAAACGATCTACAAGATTTAGATAAAGAGATTAGCAAAAGATATCTCTAAAATGATTAATGGTGTAAATTATCTACAATGAAAACCTTTTACACAGTTATAGAAACATATTAGAATTTTACACTACAAACATCAATAAATTGTTCTATTGATGGTAAATATATTGTTATATATTTTTCTTAACCTTATATGCTCTTTTAAAAAAATAAAACATCCTCATTTTAAATGACAGATTCTCAAAACAAAATAGGTGTATTAATATACACTTGTATTTTAATTCTTTTTACTACATTCAAAATAATTAACTTACCAATAAATTCATAGCTTCTTCTTCTAGTTATGATCGCAGATTTTAAAAGAAAATAACAGCAAAGTCTTGACACTAAACCCATTGATAATAATATTAGTGCGGCTAACAAAACTCCACACTAGAACCAAAACTGATTATTTAATACCACAAAAACATTATTTCCTTCTTAATTTAAGAACCCATTACAGTAAATAAATAATGCAAATTATATTATCAACTTACATTTTTAAAACTTTTTATTGTACTTATTTAACCTTTAAGTTTTCTTTTTATAATATTAATAAATTTAATATTATTTTTAACTAATCTAATTTAAGACTTAAAGTTATTTAATTTGAGAAAATAATGTGAGGAAGGGTCGTTAAATGATAAAACTTACTTGTTGAAAGCAAAATGGCATTGCTAGGATTCCGACACCTATAATACTGTTTGCGAGGGTTATCGATTGGCCCGTTGTACCCATGTTTGCAATTTTCTTCTGAATCACTTGAAAACAAATTTCAAAAAAATCGTTACGTCTACAAAATATCGTTTCTTACCATGGTTTCTTACATGACGACGTATTGTTATGACAATTTTACAATGGCATTTTTCTGTTTGGTTCGGTAAATGTCATAATTGACGTGTTACGTCCTTAAACATTAGGTATTATAGCTGCCATCAAGAAGCTTAGAGTGTTTTGTATCATAGAATTACTATTACTACGACATAGTACATAATAATTACATGTTTTGTTTAAGCTTCTTGGCTGCCATGCAAAAATTAATAAAATATATTAATGTAACATGTTTATTATTCATATCCTAAAATAATTATAATAAATAGTGTATTCTAGCATGAAAAAAAAAACTATTCAAAAAAAGAATATAGTATAGGTACTCGTAGCACCTAAAATTCTTGAACCTGCACAGAAACGAATTTTAGATCTCTTTTTATAGAATATTATAGTAAAATCACTTGTACTACGTACCAAAACTGACAGTCCTGCCCCTTTTGTGATTGTTTTGATTCCTTTCCCTTACTACAAAGCCGCTGAACCTTTGGTAATAATAATAATTTGCCTTTATTAAATGATGACCGCAACTCTGATGTGATGGTGCGTGTGCCGTGTCGGCGGCGCCTAAACATCGACGATCGCGGGTTCGATTCCCGCTCGGAGAGGAAACAAAAAGTTTCTACAAATATATATTTCCGGTCGGTTTGTTAGTCCTTGTGGGTCTCTCCACCTTGCCTCGGAGAGCACGTTAAGCTGTCGATGTCGATTTTTATCATGTTCACCAGATAGCGATCGTTACTCATAGTGGATAATATATCCGCCAACCCACAATGGTTCAGTGTGGTGGATTAAGCTCTGATCCTTCTCCTACATAGAGGAAGAGGCCTAAGCTCAGCAGTGGGATAGTAATATCCCAGACTGAAACGTTATTATAATCGATTATTTAATTACTACTAAATACTTAGTTTGCTGTAGCTGTAGTATGCTGTGTGGTTACGGCATTAAAGAATATGGACACCCCCTCTCTTCCCGTGAGTGTCGTAAGAGGCGACTAAGGGATAACATAGTACCACTTACTACCTTAGAACTTAAAAAGCCGACCGATGGCGGGATAACCATCCAACTGCTGGCTTTAAAATACACAGGCCGAAGACGGGCAGCAGCGTCTTCGGTGCGACTAAGCCAGCCCTGCGTTCACCAACCCGCCTACCCAGCGTGGTGACTATGGGCAAAACACATGAGTTCACGCCATTTTTGGCGCGCACTTGTGGAGGCCTATGTTCAGTAGTGGACTGCGAAAGGCTGATGTGGCTGGCTGTGTGACTTCATTTATAATTATTTTTATACTAGACATTAGTTGTTGCCCACGACGTCGTCTGCGTGAATATATATAGATTATATCTTTAAAAATAACATTCATTTACCCGTTTCTTCTTTACATTTCATATCTACAGAAAAATCTCATAGATGGCGCTGCTTTAAGATTGTCTTGTCTACTTATATTCATTTAATTATGTTTATCGGCTTAGTTACTTATATTGCGTGATTTTTATAGTGTGAAGCTAGCTTATATAGCATGGTTGTTAACATAATAACAACAACATTTAAATATGTATCGTTAGATTACACGTTGTTACAGAATGCGTTGAGGAAATAAAGGTTCACGGCTCGTTCTCGGTAGGTGATAGCATGATAATATGTAGTCTATATCTTGACCCGACTTCTTAATAATATTCGTGCCAAATTTGAAGTAAATCCATGCAGTACTTTTTGAGTTTATCCCGGACATACATACAGACAAACAGACAAAAATTCTAAAAACTATATTTTTGGCTTCGGTATCGATTGTAGATCACACCCCAAGTATTCTTTAAAAAATATATTCAATGTACAGTTTTGACTTTCCTACCATTTTATTATATTACTAAACATAACTGTTTGATTTGCAAAGGAATCCCTTCTCTAGTCCCCAATGTGTCGAGCGCTCAATATCCTAGCAGAATCTACCTTCTAAATAGGTATGTAGTTCGTAAAAAAACTATAATTAATGTAAAAAAAAAAAAACCATTAAAACCTACTTGAAAAAAAAAAATTAAAATCTTTTAAATTTTTGTAAGGTAGAATAAAACAATTATGATGTTTAAATATAATTTATTAATTGTTAGTAGATGGTTTTATCTTTGGTATTGCAGCCAGTTTCATAAAAATACGCAAGCTTACAATATTATTCATTTGTAAAATATATATGAATTAAATTAGATCTTTTTCATTAAAATAATGAAAGACAATATAAATAAACCTATTACAAAATCCAATCTTTGGTTCCACACTTTGTAGCCAATTGTAAAAAATATGGGCAAGAAATAACATAGAATATTTTGTACCATAATTGAATCAAAACCATTCTGATTGCTTTTGCAAACAATCCAAATCTTATAGTAATGTACATCGGTACTTGTATTGTCACTACATTATCTGTAAAGGACAATTTGGTATAGTTTCTCACATATATGCTACTGATAGATTATCACTTTATCAACCAGTGAAAGAGGCCCTAAACGAATGCAGTTTGACATATAGTTCTCTTTCACATTAAAATCCGAATATAATTATTATTTTCTAATGTTAAGCAAATCAACATTTTTTATGCTAGAAACACCACACTACTATAAGATTTGAGATCACTGCTTATAACTCACATTTAAATACAAGTAATATATTCAATATATAATATATTATAATACACTTAACATAAACATAGTATGGTTATATGAATTAATCATGACTATAATTAAATTGAATGTGGTTCAAATGCCAATCCCATTTTATGTTTGGTTATAAAACGGACTTTGTTCAAATACAGAACAAACATACTTGTAAATATTTGATGACGATTAAAAAGTACATATTTAAACAACTGTTACATTTATGGGATTAACGATAAGATACTCATACTAGACCTAGATAGACATAGAGAGATATATGATAGACCTAGATATTGTAATAGACCAGGTGACGCTTTTTTCATAACCTGCTTTATGTCCAGATCCGTTATTAAAGAATTCCTGTGTCTATTAGGACAAGGGCAAACCCACATAAGCGTACTACGTCATCATTTTAACATCAAATATAACTTACATGCACACATGCATTTTTCACTTGCAAAAACGCATTCTATTTCCTATGTGTTTGTGTATTACGCTAATAAACATTTATGTACTGATGAACATTCAGAGATTAAGATTTATATTTGTTATTACAATAGACATCAATGTTGTATACTAAAGTCACTTTTTGCATTTGCAAAAACGTATTCTATTTCCTATGTGTTTATGTTTTACGCTAATAAACATTAATGTACTGATGAACATTCAGAGATTAAGATTTATATTTGTTATTACAATAGACATCAATGTTGTATGCTAAAGTCACTTTTTGCACTTGCAAAAACGCATTCTATTTCCTATGTGTTTATGTTTTACACTAATAAACATTTATGTACTGATGAACATTCAGGGATTTAGATTTACATTTGTTATTACAATAGACATCAATGTTGTATGCTAAAGTCACTTTTTGCACTTGCAAAAACGCATTCTATTTCCTATGTGTTTATGTTTTACGCTAATAAACATTTATGTACTGATGAACATTCAGGGATTTAGATTTACATTTGTTATTACAATAGACATCAATGTTGTATGCTAAAGCCACTAGCAATAGGGCAACACAACATATAAGTGCTGCATGTTAAAACAAAATACATAAATAGACATAATGTTTTATCAAATAATATCAACAGATTATAATTAAGAAGTTGCCCACATGTCAAATATTGAAAAGTAATATCCAATAATATGCTATCAGATTCTTGCTATTAATGCTTAGGACTAAATTTATACTAAAGACTATTTCAACAGAATTTGTATAAAGAAAATTAAATTATTAAAATATGAATTATTTTAAAAATAATTTAAAATATAATATGATTGAAGTTCAAAAAGATTACTAATACAAATTTTATTGAAATGGTACCACTATGTTACATTTAAGAAAACAAGGAATGGCACTGGTACAAAAATTATAATTAAAAAACAAAACTTAATTTTATATTTTTTCAATATAAGCAACTTAAAATAGTAACTAACATAAAAAATTCAATATTAAACACCAATTTTGCTTAAAAATATATTAAAACATGCAATCATAACAAATAATGGCACAATCATCCTATCAATTTAAAAATAAAATTTTAGTAGTTTTAGTTTTGACTTCCAATTTCCATTATTTAAAGTAAATATTTATGAGATTATTGTATATAAAAATAAGATAAAATAATAGTTACATACTGACATTAATTTCTTTTTTATAAGAAACATCATTTAATTTTAATTTAATTAATCATTATCATTCTTTATGATCTCATGGAAATTTCGGGATGAAATCTATCCAATATCTAAGTATATATCAGTGTGATGTAAATTTCTATAGAATCAGTTAAAAGTTTTAACATGCATGACCATCCATACATTTATACTTACATTCAAATATCAGTAGAATGAATCCTCTCCAATTTTTTAATTTTTATAGAAGGTATTATGTAAGTTGCAATCAAGTAATGCTACCTATTTTGTCTATGACTGCCTCATAAAAAAAAAAAAATTGAAACTTGATTTTCTCTACATCAATTGCTTTTATTACTATTATAAAATAGTCTTAGTGTTGTTAGCAAGCAAACGATTACAAAAAATAAAACAATTGAAATCGGAAGTCAAAACAAAATACCGAAAATAAATAAAATTAAAATGCAATAAATTATGAGCTAAGGAAAAATCACTTTTTTTTTTAATGGCAAGACTTATTTCAAGCATTTTCGTCAAAGAAACTAAAAATTTATACTATATAATTCTGTTAAACATTATCCTATATTAAAAAAGAATCTTTCTAAAATACGTTGAAGATAGAGCGTTATTTACTTCCATAACCTTCACATTTTTTCATGTCTCGCTACTTTAGTACTGTGCTAGCATAAACAAAAACCAGATTAAAAGTTGTCAAATTCGTATCTGATTATTTTAAAAAGGAGTTATTGTGTTTTTTGCATCATACCAGCAATTGAACACTAATTAATTATAAAAATTCATATTTATAAAACATACAAAATTTTTACTTAAAATAGCTTAAGTCAATATGGCTCTAAAACATTATTAATGTGATGCTGTGATTATAAATGTGCAAAATAAATAAGTGACATTGTAAACAATTATGTTTTAATTAATATTTTTCTATTGTGTAAGATAACATAATAGAAAAATGTTATGAAGTCATCAACTTTCCCTTTTATTTTATTTGATAGATTAGAAAATAATAAATAAATATAATGTTCCATAATAACGACTTATTATTTTAATTACCTATTTCTTTTCGTTTGTCAGAAGTTCTAGTATATCTTCCGTACTTTTATTTTCTTTCTGAAACTTTGCCATTTTTTCCTTCGGTACTGTTCCATTTAGGAGTGTCTGTATATTTGTCTTCAATCGTTTTAAAGGTGCTAGAGATTCATCTTTACATGGTTTATGACCCATAGCTTCAAGTGATTCCACCAATAAATCATCTACCAAACGCTTGTTGAAACCTGTTATAAAAAATGTACATAAATATTGGAACCAGTATTCATAACAATAATGTATAATAAATTATTGAAAAAAAAAGTCCCAGGGGAATTACATATTAAGATATTTAAACTTATATAAAAAGCTTTAAGTAATTAATATATTTAGTGATAAAAAAAACATCATTTGTCACCACCACCAACCATCACCTTTAAAAAACCTTTAAATATAAATATCCCTTACGTCCAAGCTAATATGAAATCTATCCAGCTTATAGCCCTTTTTACTTAACATTGCATAAAAGACCATCACCTAAAGAAACCAAAATGATAAAATGACAAATGAACTCACTTATTAATATATTACCATAAAATCAGGAACCAGCGACTCGTTGGACTTGTAATACAAAAGTATGAATTGTAGCTAAAATAAATTCAATGTCGGTCAGTTTACCCAATAGAAATTATTGGAAATTGTCGAGACACAATGCATTACTTCACAAAAGCACATATCAGCACACAAAATCACTCACACAACATATTCAAAACCCATGAGGAAGGTCACCAGTGACCAATGTTTATATGTACCTGCATTTTGATGAGTTTAAACATCGGTAATTCAATGACAGTGCATAAAATATTACATAAAACAATGTAAAGTGTAATAAGGTCAATACTTTATGAGTGACCCGTTGATGTCTATTACTTAGGATTTTTGAAACAGTACTGACAAATAACTATTTTTTTTTAGTAATATGAAATGATTGAGATGTGGCTACTTTCGATAACATTTATATTATAGGGAACACACACAGGAAGCAATACAGTTCACACCAGTAAAAAGAGAGTAACAAATGAGTGCATTTTTGTGTGAAAAATATTAAACAAAAAAAATTACGCACCTAAATATTTTAATTTCTCTTTGGTAGCAATCATAGTGAAAAGAAGAGCTAATAGGAATCTCATTCGAGATAAGCTCATTACAGATTCCACAACCTCTTCTTCCTCCACTTGTACTGACGCCTGAATTTTCTCTTCAAAGGACAACTCTTTTTCACCAAATTTACAATTTTTAGTGTGGTTTTCAAGGTCAATTTTCAACTTAAAGAATTGCTGACACTTTTTACATCTATAGGGATTTTCTTTGCCATGAATTTTCCTCATATGTGCTTTCATATGAGGTAATTGTGAAAAAGACAGGGGACACATTGCACAATCAAAAGGTTTTTCACCAGTATGCCTCCGAATATGCAGCATGAGTGCATTAGAATGTGAGAAGGGTCTATTGCATATTCTACATGGGTATGGACGAGCCCCTGTATGGGATCTTCGGTGTACAGTCAGTTGGGTAGATTGAGTAAAACACTGTCCACAATCTGGACATTTATGCGGACGCTTTTTCTCATGAGTCCGCATGTGCTCTGACAAATGACCTCTCAAAAACTTTTTACATATAGGACATTGAATTCTCATGCCACCATGACAAATTTGGACGTGACGCCTCATTGAATTTAACCGCAAGAATTCTTTGCCACAATGTTGACAGATAAAATCTTTAACTCTCAAATGTGATTTAAAATGCAGTGTTAATTTATTTCTGTTATCATAGCTTTGTTCACATATAATGCAATCATACCGACCACTGACTAAATGCTGTTTCTCATGATGAACTAAATCAATTTGCTTTGAAAATTTCTCTTTGCAATAGATGCATTTAAACATAGTTTCAGTACTACTGTGACTCGCTAAGTGTACAGCTAAGTTCTCCTTTAGCAAAAAGTTTTTATCACATAAATTGCACATGTAGTGTTGCTCCCAGTTAGGATGCTGTCTTGTTACATGAGCAGTCAAATATAACTGCTTGCCAAATACCTTGTTACACTGTGTACAAGGATAGGTTTTGAAATGTAGATGTAGATACATATGCCTTCTTATTGATGATTTAGTATCAAACTGTTTTTGGCAATAATCACATATAAAAAGGCCTTTTTTGGGTTTCCTACTCTTTCTTTTATCTTTTCTTGGAGGTTTTTTAGTTAATTTGGAATTTTTTTTCACTTTCTTTTTCTTTAAATCAGTTTGGTCATCTTTAGAACTTTCATCTGCTATAGTTATAACCACAGACTCTTCTGGCGTTGAATTTGTTTCTTTATCATTGTGATTGCTAATGACTAAGTTATTATTGTTAAAACCATGGTTTTGAGATGCATTTTTTTCTTTTTCTTTACTATCATCTATTAATAGTTCACTTTTTAATATATTGTTACAGAGCCTTAAATTGTCTTTGTTTTTAAGTTTAATATGTCCGTTTCTGGTCAATAATGTATTCTTTGAAAGTTGAATTTCTCTTCTAAGTCTTGAATCTTTTATAAGCACTGTATCACTGAATTTATCTTTTAAAATACTTTTTTCACCACTTTTACTTTTATCGTTACATTTTTGAGGGCTTTTGATAGCTGATCGTGTCTTGACATTGTTAATACCTGTTAATAATTTTCTCAATTTACCAACTTTACCTCTTCCGTTTGTTCGGTTTGAAGTAGGTTTCGGTGAGTTAATTCTAATCTTTACATTAGCCATGACGAAAACTAATTTAATACCGATATATTATCACCCATTAGTAAGCTTGTTTATTACCTAGTAACTTTACTATTTTGTAGCAGAAAGCGAAAGAACCACCACCAGCGGAGAGTAGACCAATATTAGTAAAATGTATACGTCTTTTAATTGTGATATTTTAAGTGACGTGCTCTCAGCTTTAGTACTTACATGCACTGTTTTGTTACTTCAATAATCACCTCTAACTAAACCGATCGGTTACGTGCATTGATAACGATGTTTCAATGTGTGAAGGACAAAGCTTCTGCCTTTTGTCTCAAATAAATAAGACGATTACCTTGTGCGATCTTGTAACAATGAACTACCAATCAATAATATAAATATAACCTCGTTTTCAGTATTTCGTAACATTTATGTACACATCGTTTATACTTGGTCACGAATACATTATAATTTCATTTAACAATAGAAGATTGCACTGAACATTACTTTCATGATTTTCTGTGTGAAAGAGACGAGTTGTCAAAATTGTCACGAATACTACCGAGTACCGACATGCTACCGACGTCTACTTACTTGCGCATATGTTGTTGTTTTAAAATGTATCCCCAATAATTTACTTGCGCATAGTATTTTCAATTTTACATTTTACATGTAGTAAATCCTTATTCGAAAACTTACATTAAAATTTTAGTATTTCTTTAGTATAACATATTCTTTCGTTTGCTAAAATCTTACTCTCCATATACAATATTTTTTTTTTAATTTATTTTCAATTAATTTATTGTTTTAGTACATTATATTTTATTACATAAATGAATGCTTATTTATTGGTAGATACTAATAAGCAGTCACGGTCACCAACCCGCCTGCCCAGCGTGGTGACTATGGGCAAAACACATGAGTTCACGTTATTTTTGGCGTAAACTTGTGGAGGCCTATGTCCAGCAGTGGACTGTATAGGCTGTAATGATTGATTGACTAATAAGCAGTAATGTCGCTAACTTCTTATTGGTAGGAAACTATACCCGTTTTGTCTTAACGTAACTTGACTGGAAGTCGCCCTACACTGTAATGTAATATGAACCTTTTGTTTTGTTCAATATCCAATTTGTTAAATTTTAGACGTGATCATGACCTTCATTACGTGTTCTAAGTGTACTGGTATTTTGTCACGTATAATAAATTAAATGCTATATGATTAAATTGATCCTTGATTTAAAGATGTCCAGGTTCTTTAATTAAAAATAGGTAATCAATTTATTGCCTATTATCTCACGCTTGATATTTTTTTTAGAACATTAAAGATCTAAACGGAGATATTAAATTAAGTGTTAATTATCTCTGAAAAGCTACTAATTGAATATTTGTTTCAATTTATTTTATTGATTTATACCAAATTGAAATTGGAATTACTATCTTTGTTATTTTTTTTTTATTAATACCTAGTTAATATTGCATTTTCTTATAATGTATCTAATTATGGCAATAACACTAAGTAACGAAACTTAACTGGGACAAAATACGATATTATTCCTTTTAATAAATTCAAAAGATTTACTGATAAGATCTAAGTATCTGTCTATTAAAAAAATCTATAAAAATATTTAGGCGTTGAAGTCTTTACTATCATAATACAACTACTATTAAAAAGACATCAACGATATATATAAAACTTCTTAAGAAATTCTTCTTATTAAATAATTCTTAACTATTTAATAACTATTTTAACAAAATAGATCAAGCATGTTTTAGTATAAAACTCGATAATGGTTGCTTTAATTTACTATAACCTACTGTATGTTATGCTTCACTGATAAATAAGTATTGTATCTCGATTACAAGGTTTAAAATTCAACAAGTATGCGGATGGGTTCGTCTCAAAAAGAACAATGGTTTCAGACAATGACAATCATGTAGACGCAATATATCAATTTGTAGGGTCATGAAATAAGCAATGTCTTAAATTTTATTTTTTTGTCGGTATGTGTAGTGAAGAAGAGTAGTATATTAGTGGAAATATTGTAGTAGTTTTTTTAAAGAAAAAAGTCTAATAGTTATTTGCTAACTACACAATAAATCGCTACTAAATATTCAGAGCTAAGTATTTGGCCAAATATGTTTATATACATACATTTTCTCCCTAACTTGATGCATGGTTATTTTTAACCCGCGACAAAAAAACGCACAGTACGGCAAAACGTTATTAGGTATTACTGTAATGACAGAAATAAAATAGTGTGTTTACTGTTTGGCAGTAGCACTTGACTTTTACTCCATAAGTATGATTACCGTTATATTTAATAATAGATTTATCTCTTTCTAGCAAGAGATGTTGCAAGATTATGAGCTAAGGTTATGAGCCACTCTCTCTTTCTTTCTCCAAGGCCTCAGCGTCAGTGGTCAGCGTTAGAGTTTCACAGCAGTCAACATTTCACTTCCTATATTTGAATATCACGGGCTTTATATCGTTTCTTAAGAAGTAAACTCCAAACAGTTTTGATACTTTGGCATGACTTAAGTTATAATTTTAGGTTTTAATACATTGTTTGGTAGAAAATACTATGCGACCCAAAAGTTTCAACTATGTTGACGATACAAAAAAAATAATTAGTAGTACCTAAATATGGAGCAAGAACTTTAATAGAACGCAAAAATTTAAGGAGGTTCTTCCTTTAACAATAATTTATTACATACACTAAACATAGATTTTTTTTACTAACAATGAAATTATCCTATTTTTTTTAAAATAAACACCATTGTAAACTTAATAAAAAACAAATACATTTCTATGTACGTAATGGCTCCATGTTCAACCACGGCCCTGTTATGTTCTGATGCTTTCCCCATTGTTCAGTCACAATGGACGACTTACACCACGTCTACATCCCAGCTCTTGTACAGTTTACGACATCCAAATAATTTAATCGAAATAGTTCTTATTTCATAATCATAAGAATCAAAATTACTTTGTTTATTTTTTTATGTTAAATATCAGGTTGTCTGTACAACGTTTTTGCTCAGATACTGTGTCACTGTCTTGTTTTTATTATGTACCTAAATAAAGTTTTGGTAAATCTAAAGTATATCAAACATTATTTATGAAGTTTTAAAATAACCGACATCCAACTCTATGTCGTAAGCTGCGTAACGGTAGCATAATGGACTTCTTTTTACCGCAGTACATTAAATTCTTGTAGGTTTTATTTTACCGAAATAGTTTGATCGCATCTGATGAAAATAATTTTATCTTGGCTATTATGTCACCAAATATTCTGTAGAAACACTTTTTATACATTAATTATTTTATTTCTAATTTTACCATTAATATTTTTTTCACACACGTTGCTAGATTCATGTCATGTAGCTTTAACTAGACAATATATTACAAAGTGAAATTAATTATTATTTGTACCTTTACTAACTGTAGCTTCCCGAAACCTTATCGCGAGTAGGTATAATTATTTTACAAATTTAATTTTGTCCTAAATTTATTAATGGCAAACTAGCATTATATCCGTGCTAATAATTCGCACTGAATAATTTTATAATTAACTAATTTCCAAAAACGAAAGCAATAATTAAATTTTTAGTTATGGATGCCGGTAGAGCAAGCAATTATCTATAAAATGATATATAATTTATGTGGAGTTATTGTGAGCTTTTTTCTAAAAAGGGAGGCAAACATCTTAACCTTAGCGTATTAATATATTAGATAAACTAATAAACATAATTTCAACTGCAAAGAACAATCTACTTCGTGTCTTCACAATAGAACGTGAAAATAGCGAAATCAACCGCGTTCGATTGGCACAAGTAAATGTATTAAAAATACAAAAATAATCCAAATTGTTTTATATTTTTTGTTCGAGTAACGCGTATATGTTGAACTGGTTAAATATTTAAAAAAATTATGATACTCGTAACTACAATAACTATAGAGACCATCTCATGAAATATAATAACGATAGATTCTTAGCTAGATTCCTTGAATTACCTTATTATTAACTTTATATTTTTTGTCCTATAAAATAAAATATCTACGAGATATGTCAATAATTTAATTTATGGGCTTATTATTTATTACCAAGTACCTAATAAAGTCAAAGCCCCAAAACTAAGTGAAAATAATATTCATATTATACCTGTGTATAATATTAATGAACAAGGAGAGATAAACACACACAACTAATGGTAAGACAAAATATAAGTCTAATTGTGTATACCAAATTCGTGACTGTTTGTTTATTTAAAACTTGATCACAAACTATGTGGTTTTACGAATAAAGTTGATTAATCTAAGCCTTAATTATATTTAAAGCGCTTGGTTTGTCATCATCCATAGTTTAGCAATTCGGTCTGAAAATTAAACAAGGACGTCCTTATTTGTATTCAAATTTTAAACGAGTATCTTTAAATCAAACCTTGTATCAGCATAAACCATATAAATAATTAGGTAAGTTCATTTAGTCTGAAGATCGCGCAATCGCATACATGCTTAACTATCTTATTGTTCAAAATATGTATAAGGTAACAACGGTTTTTGTAATATTTATATTTGCTACGCACGAAATCCTTTGTATTTCATGGTAGTTTGAGATTTTTACGTCTGCTTATGATGATACACTAATTATTATAATTAGTTTACATGTCAGAAGTAATCAAAAAATTAATTGGATACAACAATGGTCTTTATTACGTATCCACAATTCATTACCCACACAATGATGTAAAGTTGGACTCACAGTTAATGAAGTAAAACTTCTTTACGCGTGCTTGACTTGGGGAATAAGTTGGTGAATGCGTGACGAGAGCGTTATGAAAAGTGTGATCGGGCGAGGCGAATGGAAACTGAGACGGGGATACAAGTTAGTGAAGATAGAAAGAGAGAGAGTTATGTTTCGTGTATTACTGTAGGGGCAACTAAAGAAGTTTTGCTTCAGTCGTGTGGTCTAAAGCACACTCGTTTTTTTTCTGACTGGTCCTTTAAGTAAAATGCTGGTTTGACTACGAATCAAGGACTAATTTTCTATATAACATTATGTGAAATATAATTTTACGTTGCGCAATTATATAAACCACTTTGGGGAGCTAGGCCGCAGGCTGAGGCTACACAGCAGGATCTCTATTTCCTGCTCAAAATTTGAAGCAGCCCGTCTAGGGAAGTACCTCACAAAAAGATCCCGTACCTTAGTAATAGTAGTAGAGTACATTATAAAAGATCACAACTAAATAACACTGCTCTTTAGTGTTGTGTTCCTGACTTCCTGTGGTTAGTAATGTGACCAGAGCTCCTGGCGAGAGTCAGGAGTAAGGCCGGCAACGCGCTTGTGATGTTTCGGGTGTGGCACGCCTCTATAGGCTACGGTAACCACTGACCATTACGTGGATCATACACTTTTTACCGACCTAGTCGTTAAAAAAATATATATGTGCGCTGTACCTCTCTTTTTACATTGTGTTTAGAACGGGTAGTGGATACAATATGAGGTTCCTACCTACATCATTGCCTGTACGTATTATTTATGTATCTATTTTAACAACACATATGTATAATTTTATTCATGGCCCTATTTGTTTCACCGCTTTCACTATAAACAAGTGTATTTTATTTAAACTATGTCAAATTGGACCCGCCGGATGCTAGAAGTAGCGAGTAATTTGAGTTCCTCAATTATTCAATACCGACTTCGATTGGTCATGTCGGGTCAGGGACTAATTTTATATTGCTAAAGACATTCATAAATTATTTTCGTAGTTGTATTAAACGTGTATCAGATATAATTTGTCGAAAATTTATAAATCAATGCTAAAAATTTAGCTTAAAAATGATGCAATTCTGAAATCCGGTTCCTCTCACATAACATTTTTTTTACGTCACACAACATTTTTGGACAAAATTTTCATTCAAAATAATATTTAAAAAAAGCCATATCATAAATAATCTATAATAATAGTTAACTATATTCAAGTAATTACAATTATCGAGTAAGTATATGTAGGTTTTTGTAGTGCGTTACTAATTAATAAATCTAGTATACCTACATGAGTATTATGTATAAGATGACAAATAAATAAGTATAACATGAGAGTAAGGTAGAACGATTTGCTTATTATATCGCTTAAGAGTTATTTAATGACGATGAGGTAATTGTAAACAATACTTTCTAAATATAATTTTCAAGCAAAGATATCGAGAGTTATCTACACGATAACACTGTTTATTTGCTGGATAAATTGTGTATGACCCTATTACTATGAGTGTAAAGACTAAAACGCATGAACGAATCATATCTTAAGTCTACAAAGCTTAACCTACTAAGTTCGGAAAATTTGTGTAAAGATCAACGAACTTCAGGCGGACATTATGAACAAAAAATAAGACAACCCAATTTCTTTTTATAATTACGTTACAGCCTACTTATGGAAAAAATAAGATGTGATGTCGCTAAGATAGAAAATTTGTATCACATTAAAACAGGTTATTGTGACAATGCAACTCGAATAAAAAGTTATAGTTATGTTACAAAATCGAAATAGATATATTAATTGTACCTACATGTTTACCTCTATAAGAGCTTCTTTATTTATTAAGCTTAAATAAAGCTTTCCAAAACGGCAAACAACGTTGAAAAGAGACATACACGTCGAAAGATTTTATTGTAATTGTTGTAAGAAAAGAATTATTTGATGTCGATTAAAAAAAATTATATGCAATTATATCTCTCCATCCTTAAGCATTTAGATTTATCTCAAGAATTATTCTCGCTCTAATAACGTTCAGACACCGCCATGGTGCAGACATTGCAAAAGTGGAAACCTCAACAAAGTTGTGTCGCGGAAAACGTATACAAGAACATTAAGTCAAGTTTGAGCGGGGATCGTTTTCCACTGACTGCACTTTTTATTGTCTCTTGACTTCCATATTTTATTTCACATTTTGGATTCGTTGTGAGAGGAACCCATTGTCTACTCAGCGTTATTTTTGACAGACTTTTTGCGTCTTATACGGTTATCTTAAACATTGCGTTCTTAGGCGGATTTCATGTCTATTTATCTTAGTGAAAATGGTAAAATTTTGGTGGATGATCATATTGTTTGCAAAAACGGCTTCGGCTAGTGATAACGAGTTGCCAGTATCGGAATCTGAGAAAAGTGAGTACTTAATCTCATTTTATTAAAAACAAATATGAATGGTATGTATGAATGATGTATTGTAGTAATTTTTATTAATATAATCTACTTACCTATATTATATATATTTATCTTTTGAATACATCAAGGAGGTAGGATCAAATAGAATAAATAATAGTTTTAGTACAACGAAATAGACGATTTGGCGCGTCGTTGAATTTTGGTGATAATTTTGATGATATATATTGAATAATGATAAAGTGTCTGGCTGCTCACCTGTTACTCTAAGTAAAAATTATCAATAATAAAATAATTGTTTTATTTTTACGATGACAATCTTAAAACATTTTCGGAGTAAGATGTTGATTCTAGGGTATAATAAAATGGCATCTAACGAAGTTTAACAGAACAAAAGCGATATGATTACGTAAATTTTCAAATTACAAATAAATAACTAGGTACCCACATCATGCCAACGTTCTTTCGCACGCTTTCCATTCCCAAATAATACTCTAGATTCTCATGATTTTACATTTTAATAACACATATTATTATGTATAAAGTTTTTTAAGTCACATAGATTTTTTTTAAAGCTAGAGCTATTTTTATCGTATACGTAAATTCAGCCTGTAACATCCCACTGATACGGCATAGGCATCTTTCTCCATGTGGGAGAAGAATTGGAGCTAAATCCACCAAGCTGCTCCACTGCGGATAGGCGGATATGTTCCCTACTATGAGTAACGATCGCTATCAGGTATTTAAGATAACAACCGGGAAGAATGGCTAAACGTGCTCTCCAAGGCACGGAGGGACCTACAAGGACAGACATGCAAACTGGAAAGAAATATTTGTATTTATTCCGAGCGGGAATATAAATTAATTTAATTTAAAAAATTATATTTTAATTAAATGTAAAATATTATACATATTTATAATTCACAACTTAATCACTTAATAATTGCCTAGATAGTTATGGTATAAATCATGTCCACGTAGAAAAACAAAAAAAAAACAAACAAACAAACCGTCGGTCTTTTAGACGACTAATACTAGCACCAATAATACCAGAGTGGTTGTTTTACCGTACAAATTAAACGAATGGTTTCGTATTGTAACATGTTCTATAAATTTACTATTTCACGGTTCTGAACTCGAAACAATAGAAGTGAAATGTTGGATAGCTAAAGAACATAATTGCGACTAAACTTTCCTTTATATCTTATCAGTGTAATTTTATACCTAAGTACATATACTTACCTAATTAAAATTTTGTTAAATAACTGCAACACTTTTCTGTGAGAAAATATGATTGTGTATAAAGTTAATATAGTTATTCGTTATTTTTTTTCTCACCGATCTAAATGTTCCTAGTTTATGCAATGAATAGAAAAAGATCTAGAATTAATCAATATTTTTAATATTACATAGTTGTAATAACAATTTTGGAAATAGGCGTGCAAGTAGCTAATATCAGAGCGCCTTTTTGTTAAAATAGGTACCAAAAAAGCTTAGCTAATAAATTAAATACCTATCAACGTTAGAAAATAACTTTTGATTTGGTACCCATGCCAATATAGATTTATTTTTTAATAGTATTGGAATGAAGTTCTTACTTTATAGACTATGAATGGTATGATGACCATGCCTATAAGATATCGCTTTAATTATCTTTCACTTAGTAAACTTATTTCTTTTGTTGATATTTAAGGTTCAAGATTCCTGCCTCTATTCGAAAAGCGATACGACAGGCCAATAGGTCCAAACCTTCCTCCTTTAACATCAGCACCAATAAGTGGAGATAGATGTTCATCGCGACTGGAATCGGCGTTAGACCAGTTAAAGCGAAGAAAAAGAAACCAACCAAAAAACTTGGACACCCCACACGTAAATAATATAAATTATATTTATTGAATTGAGTTGTAAATTCTGTTCAGTTAGAAATTATTTATTTAGAACTTACATTGCATCATTCAAGCAATTATACTTATAATTGCTTTTACTAGCTGTGCCCGCGACTTCATCCGCGTGGAATTTAACAAAAAAGGTATTTTTCAGTTTGCAGAGTTATAAAATAAATAAATTTCTAAAATAAAAGTAGCCTAAGTTAGTTCTTATCAAATCAGCTATCTGCCAGTGAAAGTCCCGTCAAAATCGGTCCAGCCGTTACAAAGATTAGGCAGAACAAACAGCCAGACAGACAAAAATTCAAAAAAATGTTATTTTGGTATTTGTTCCATGTAAATGCGGTTATTTTAATATTACAAGCAGACACTCCAATTTTATTTATTTGTATAGATGATGCGATGCGTATAAAATTACGTCCAATATTTTAGAAAGATCGATAGTGAATATCTACTCATAATTTCTATACAACACGTAATTTTAAACAATAAATGAGTAGGTATTATCAAGTTATTGCTAGACACAAATTGTTTCACAGAAAATAAATTACTTCTTCTCTAAATTTTATTACTCTAGAGTCTAGACTCTTGTGACAAAATAATGCTTGTGGATTATATTGTTTGCATAGACTTGTCATCCGTCAGGGTTTACACGGATTTTTCCTAGTTTGGTGTACCACTGAAGGTATTTCTAAAAAATAAATATTTTTTTTCTAATATAACTGTTTCAAGCCACATTTTAATACATATTTGAAAAAAATCATTCACTTTCTGTAGAACCTACACAAGTACGTGCGATTTTAGATTTAATTTATTTAGGTTTTATAAATGGAGGTGATGGCAAGTCGCTCTTCCTTCATACTAATCAAGGTTTAGGACTAACTATATACATTAAAAGCCAGTACTTAATTTTATTTAAAAAGTATGTTAAGTTTCTATTCAATGTAAGGTTTTTAACGGTTATGAAATATGTATATACTGACATTATGGGTGCGGTCCACTAAGCAACCGCAACGATTGTAGCGCCCACTCTATAGTTCCACCCAGTGACAGACCCATGGTCGTCGTGAGCGATCGCTCGACGTCATAGATGACGTCACTATTCGTGACCAAATCGCGCCCACTTCGCCCACAAAATATAGGTGGATAAGAGTTGGTTTTTATCACAACGCAGCGAAAATTTAAAAAAACAGCTGTCAATGTCAAATAGTCATTGTCTCTCATTCGTTTCGTCAAAAACGCAACAATAAATGCACGGGATTCCATGATGAATTAAGTTTTACTCCAATCCATGTGAAATATTACTCACAACCCCCACAGCTGCATGTTTTATCACGCCGCCATATTGAGTGCACACAGGGCTCAAATATGCGTCTCACCTATAAAATTCGCCTAGATTCCCGCGGCATTTTTACGTTAGTGGAATGGCAATTTCAGCTGTCGTGGTCGATGGCGTTGCGGGCCTTAAGTGGAACGTAGCCTATAACTATCTTTTCAACGTAGCCGTATTTAAAAACAAAAAAAAAGATTTACTATAAGAAAAAAATTGTTTTAATAATATCACGTTGACATAGCGACTGCCATAAAAACTTATTGATTATATATCCATTAATATACATTTTGTTAAAGTTGTTCAAGTTTAGTTATACTTTTGCAATGCGGTCCTGCTTCAGTAGGTAATATGCGTACCTAACTAAATATCTTATTCCGAGTGGCAGATACTTAAAAATAATAGACATAACGACTGCGACAGCAATTATTATTATATAATTTACGAGTCGTGTAATTCCTTTTGGGAATAAACATAAATGCTTAATGATATTTTTAACTATTATTACAGAGTCAAAGCATTGATTTGAATGGGTACAGTTTATATCAAACATTGAGAAGTGCACCGGTTGATATGTATGTTACAAGAATGCGCGTACGTTTGCCACAAAACAGCAACTGGGTTCGTGTTGAAAAATGTTATTTTGACCCAAGAAATATCTCACTTGATACGATGCTTTTATTTCATGATCTAACTATAAGTGGGAACGTAGACTTATATGAAGCAAGCGAACTTGATCGAACAATCCCACCGAGTAGAAGGTTAAGAAGGAACTACGCTGATCCACCATACGACCAATATACGGGTTTTTCCTCCGATCGAGGTGCTAGAGGTTGCAACATGATACTGAGACTGAGAAAAGCTGGAATCGGATTCCATACACGACCATTAAACCAACAACCTGGCAAATTTAATGTCAAAACTGATTCAGAGTTCGTTGAACCTGGTTTTATAAGTGTATACGCATATGGATGTGAAAAGTATATAAATAGAAATTCTATAAAGAATAAGGACAGTCTGCCTTTAAAACGGAGAAAAAGATCTGACGAATTTACTTTTGAACCTCTTCTAATAGAAACTTTCGCTGAAGAAAAACGAATGGACGATAGACAAAATAACTGGGATATTGTTTACGAAGCAAGTAATAATAGGTTGAATTATGAAAGGAGTAAGCTTTTTAGACCCGAAGATGATTTGGATGAAGTCGAAGATATTTCACGTGAGATGGAAGATATATTTACTAGAGGTATAAGAACTCTCCTAACGACGTACATGAAAAAAGAGTTACAGCCGGCTATCAAAGATACATTAATGAGGAATATGGGTTATGTTATATCTTATGGTTAATGCCTGCAGTTATATGTAAGATTCTCTGTATTAATAAATAAAAAATATACATATACAACTGTTGTCAAGTTTTCTTTAAAATCTGTTTCATATTATTTATATAAAACGCTCTATTCGTAATTTACAAAATGGCAGTAAAGATTGAATTGCTGCCATGTATGCACTGGTATAGGAGATAAAAATCATAGAATATTGATGATTCCAGAAATCAGTGTGTTTGATTTTCATTAGAAGTTTAAATATTACTTTTAATTCAAAATGATCATCAGAAAAAAGCCAAGCCAAGTGTGGAACATAAATATTATTTTTCCAATATATGTAAATAGCAAAACTCTTATTACTCGTATGAGAGTTATAGTAATATACAGGTTTATATAAGACTAGCAATACCTGTGCAAACAATTCGTACTAAGTAGGTAAGTAAAAAATTTACCAACCGTCAATCATGTTGACGTTGTTTCAAAATTAAAGTCGTCATATATTATATAATTTTAATAATTTATTTATTTACAAAAAAGCAATACTAAATTTTTTAGTTGTGGATGCCGGTAGAGCTAGCAATTATCTATGAAATGATATTTAATTTATGTAGAGTTATTGTAAGGTTTTTTTTCTAAAAAGGGAAGCAAACATATTAACCTTTTTTTTCACTCAAAGGAAATCCCTAACGGATGCCTAGGGTACGTCCGATTCGCACGGACTAGAACCTCTGGGGTGTTCCTGTGACACGCCTGGATGGAATCACGGGGATGCGTTTGCAATTCCGCGATACCGCTAGCGGTTGTCTTAAAAGCTTGTCGCGCTTAGTAACTCCTGAAAGGCTCCCTCGAACAATGCATCTCGAATTATTAGATTGGAACGATGTATATAATAATCAGGATGTTAATAAGGCTGTTGACACATTCTATAAAATTTTGTATGACTGCTTTGATAGATGTGTTCCTAAAAAAAAGTAACGCTAAATACATCACGTTATAATTATCCGACATGGTTCACACCTGAGATTATACGTACTATTAAAAACAAGTATTTTCATTTAAAGAAATATAAGCACAGCGAGCAGGAATTTAATAGAGAAATGTTTAAGTTTTATCGAACAATGACTAAAATTTTAATTAATAGTGCTTTTTCAAATTATGTACATACATTGGAAATTAACTTGAAAGATAATCCTTCTAAATTCTGGGACTTCGTTAAAAATCAGCGTGCATCTAATAATTTATGTACAGACTATGAGATTAATGGCAATGTAGTTTCGGGATTAAACGCTGCTAATGCTTTCGCAACCTATTTTAGGTCGGTATTCCTACCCGCAAAACCTAGATTAGATATGAATGAAATTTGTTCAGTGCCTGGTATCCCATCTGCGTGTGTTTCTGTAAGTTACATATCTGAGGCTGACATCCGTACCACAGTTAGGCGCCTTAAGCCCCGTTCGACAGCAGGTCCGGATGGTATTCCTTTATATCTTATAAAGGACTGTCTGTCTGTTTTTCAGGGCCCTCTTCACTTTATCTTTAATCTGTCACTATCATCCGAAAAATATCCGACTGCTTGGAAATTATCTCGAGTAACACCAGTTCTTAAGAGCGGTAATAAATCTAGAATAGATAACTATAGACCTATAGCTATTTTATCAGGCTTTGCAAAAGTTTTGGAAACAATATTAAATTGTCATATCACTGCTCAAATCCAGTCCCGACTGTCAGACTCACAGCACGGTTTTCGCGCCCGCCGCTCAACTACCACGAACCTTATTAATTTTACCGACTACAGTGCAAGGGCTTTAGATAGAAGAAAACAAGTTGACGTTGCCTACTTTGACTTTCAAAAAGCGTTTGACCGCGTAAATATTGATATTCTTTTAAATAAGTTTTCAAAATTAGGTTTTACACCCACTTTATTAAAGTTCTTTGCAAATTATTTCACAAACCGCGTTCAATACGTCCAACTTGGGTTTTATCGGTCTGATCCATACCTTGTACTTTCTGGTGTAAGCCAGGGTAGTACTTTAGATCCTACCCAATTTCTCATCATGATTAACGACCTTCCAGAAGTACTCAAAAGAACCCAATGTCTGATGTTCGCTGACGACCTTAAGTTGTTTATGACTATTGAAGGCAATAATGATTGCGATGCGCTTCAAAATGACATACATAATGTTTGTGCCTGGAGCAGAGACAATCAATTAGCATTTAATACATCTAAATGTAAAATTGTAACGTATACTCGGTCCCATTCCCCGATCTCCTTCACGTACACCGTCGACGGCGAAGCTTTGTCTAGCGTAGATAGTATACGTGATCTAGGTATAATCTTTGATTCGGCGTTAACATTCAATCACCACATTAAATTAACGTGTCAAAAAGCGTACAAAGCACTTGGGTTTGTTATAAGACAATCAGCAAGATTCTCTAACAAAGAATCAATTTTAATATTATACTTTGCTTTTATTCGCAGTACATTGGAATACAATGCTTTAATCTGGAATCCACACGAAAAACTTTATAAAACCTTAGTTGAGCGAGTGCAAAAAAAGTTTGCCCGTTATTTGTTCTATAAACTATATGGTTACTATCCTTATTTGTATCCCTCTCTTTATGTGAATGGTATGGTGGGCTTGGATACTCTTGAGCTAAGGCGAAAGTGTGCCCTTATGCTCTACTACTACCATTTACTAAATAATAAAATAGATAACCCTACGACATTGGGGGCATGTGGTATATGCGCACCGCGCTGTACGGTCATGAGGCGCTCCCGGCCGCTGTTCGCGGTGGAGTGTGTGCGGACGCAAGCTGCTCAGAGCGCCCCAACGCAGTCAGCCCTTCGATTACTTAATAATATGTTGGCCTCCAATAGTACATAGTATTGATATATTCGCTATGAATTCGTCTGAATTTGTTAAATCTTGCTTTAAGTATTTAGAATTATGTTAATGTGTATACTCGTATTATAAGATAAATTGTTATTTCTTTAATGTATTTGTTGTAGTGTTATTAATTTATGCTTGTTTATTGTACGCCTTGGTTGTAAACTGTAAGTGCAATAAATGTAAACTGTAATAAATAAATAAATAAATAAATAAATAAATAAATAAATAAAATAAAGGTCACCTCACTTCTCAGGACCCTGCAATGAGGACGAAACCCCCCCCCCCCCCCGATTTATCGCCCGCTGGTCTGGTTACGGTGGCAGTTTGGCCAGGTAAGCCCTGCGTCACCGACCGCGTCTTCCACGACGAATCGGGAGCAAGTTTGGGTCTTGTTCTCGCTCTCGTTCAGCCGCTTCCTTCCTGTATTATGGATTTGCAGAAGGAGGAAACTGCAATCCATTTTTCCTCACTGTCGACCATAGCCCTAATCAAAGCAGACAGCGAGAGATCCAGTCCAACAACTGCCGATAGCACGCTGGAAAGTCGGCGCGCATCTGCTCCGACGTGACCTCGGCACCGGCGTCGTAGTGATGACATTCCGACGTCGGCATCGATTCGAAACTAGAATCGTAACTTGGAAGAATTCGAAATATTTTGAATAATTCGCGAATTTTCAACTATTTCGAATTCAGAGTTTATTATGTTCGATATTTTCGATGTTCAAACATAATAAATACAATACTGAATCTGGTGATAATGAAACTCATTTATTAGAAACAATGTCACCAGTAGTGGAAAATAGTATTCGTTATAAAAACCAAAATGAATTGAAAAGATCTCCTGTCAATATTAGTGTCTACATTTTTTTATGTTACAGACAGAGATGAACATATACCTAATTAAATTGAAATTGAGCAATTGTTTTCTCAGGGGATTTTTAATCAAAAAGTATTTTATTCGTAAGTATAATATTTTGATACACGATGTATTGGATTTCGCTAAAGCTTTAGATTAGGTAAAACCGAATTTCGGGACCGTGGGGGGAAGGGGGGAGAGGGGGGGACGCTACCCCTGGTACCACTGTCACACCTCAGAACCCCATGGTTATGGAGATATCTATGGTTAAAGTTTTGAGGTTAGAAGAAGAATTTCGAAAGTTAGAGGAACGCTTGGCTCCGGCGCTGCGGGAAGTGCAGCCCAGCAACTCTACTTTTAATAACTTTATTTTTTTGTTACATAGGTAGATAGGAAATGAAGTAAATGTTATTAATATCTTAAAAAATTAAATTATCAAAAGTTGTTAGTTGACTCAGTATACTTAGGAGCCATCGAAATGATATTCGCACGACACTGACTGATCTAATTTATTATTGAAAATCTATTTAACAAGAATAAAATTACCAGAAAATAACAACAAAATAATTTACGTAATTTAAATATAAATAAAGATTTTAAATGCAGTTTTAAAATTGGAAATAATTAGAAGCAAATTATAATAATGTAAGTGTTTAACAAAGTGAGGTTGGAGAGGAGGGATGCCAGACGACGCATTTGCGGCACGACGACACGGAGATACGGAGTCACAGGGTCGACGACTGGTTGAGGATGTGACGATGCGATGTTGATGCGATGACACGCGACACGATGACACGAATAAGGTTAGGGAGGAGACAGTAGAGAGGGACTTAGCGTAGCATAGTCTTTATCCTATGGGACGAGAGTTTCTGAGAGCAACCGGTCAAAAAGCACATTAGGGACACTCAATTAAGAGCGTGCACGAACTAAGCGCTAGAGACTAGGGTACCGCCAGAAGTTCATTTCCTCATCTCGGCAATTGGTAGCCAGTAATGTATATTCATTCTTTATATAGCTTTATAAGCGTGATGTAACGGAGGTCAGCGCCATCTAGTGACAAAAGCGTTACTAAACAATGTTAATCCTATGTTAATAAGTTTTAATAGTGTGATGCACTTGAGGTCAGCGCCATCTAGTGACGCGTGCGTTACCTAACAGTATCAATCTTATGTTAATATGGTTTGTTACAAGAGTAAGAATTATCACATTTTTTTTCTTAAATTATACAGACATACATGTTACTCAATTTGTGAAAGCATAGAAATAAAATAATTAGAAATTGCTAGCCATAATAATTTATTTATTTCATTAAGGTAGAGTACTGCACATGACGACGCGTTGGCGCAACGGTCACAGCACTGGTTTGTGACTGTTGCAGCCATACAGATGTTTGTCGTGGTCTGGGTGTTTGTGCAGTCCTTGTGCATCTCACCACCGTGCCTCAGTGAGCGAGTTAAGTCGTCGGTCCGGGTTGTTATCATGTACACCTCATAGCGATCGTTACTCATATTAGGGAATATATCCGCCAACCTGCATTGGAGCAGTATGGTGGATTGAGCTCTGATCCTTCTACTACATGGGGAAAGTGAGATATGACAGGCTGAAGCGTAATCTTTGTTATACAATGAAAAATAAATTGCTAAGAACAACACTTCCAGTTGTGCATATTTCTGTTAACTTGTGTATAGATACTTGAATCCTACCCTACATATTGTTTGTGTCTTGTCTCAACTATGAATTGTTTATATTTTGTATTGTGATGTACCCAACATAAAATTTTGTAAATTGTATTCTTTTGAGAAATAAATGATTTTTAATCTTAACATAACACACATTTGAAACCACTTGTATACTAAAATATTTAAAGTATTTGTTTTTTTAGAAATAAATAAAATGGTACCCCGGAGTTATTAGTCTTGGAGGAAGTTAAGAAAAAAACTAACTATATCTAAAATTTATTGAGAGTTCAGCTACAAATAAATAATAACATTATCAGATAACTACTTATTTAAGTTACTATTTCTGATTATAAAATGTTTTATTTCATCATAGACTGCAAAATGTAAGGCAGAAACTATCACAGCTTTCAACAGACTAGGTACGTATCCTTTATACAGAGCTAGGAAGCCTTCCTCAGAAACAGTTAATTTTACACAATGCATAGTCCCATTACAATACATTTGTCTACCAAAAAGTTTTCTATGTTCTTGGAAACCTTGTATTTGCAGTCGCTTCTTTATCACATCAAAAGGGTAGATGGCTGTCTTGGACACCATACCTGCAATACCACCTGCTAATAAATTCGCTGTAACAGATGATTCAACTACTGTAGCTACATCTGTGCCTCTTTGGAAGTAGCTAATCCTATTAAATACATGCTCAGTAAAAAGTTTGTATACAAAAAATTGTATGCCCGCATGAGGGGCAATTTGTGCTAAAGTTGGAACTATACCCTTATATAGTGCACTAGAACCTTCTTTTTTAATGATAACACTTAAAGCGTTTGTAAAGCCGCGGTAAACTTTATTCGTTTTTTCTTCAGCTATTAATCGTGTCCGCACTGTGTCAAAAGGAAATGATAAAAGTGTGGCCACAGACGCAGCGATGGCTCCGTTGGAAAAATTTATTAAATGTTTATGTGTGTAAAAGAACTGAGGATCGGCTGTTTTACAAATTTGAGTAAGTATCTCGTACGTCGAGAACTGTATGGTGCCGTATGACACAGACAGAAGTTGTGCAGGAATATGACCGCTCCATAGAGCAGTTAATCCTTCATCCTTTACTATAGAGTACACAGCCTGCAATGTTGAGCTATATTTTGATCCTTTTTTAATAGGTTCTAGCTGCAGTTGGAATCTAATCTTGAGTACATCTAGTGGTTGGGCGATAGCTCTCGTAACTGCGCCGGCAATAGCACCAGCTATTGCGCTTTGAGACAAACTCAAATGGGATTCAATGTTTTCAATAAAATTAACCATTTTAATTCAATATTTTGTTTCAAAACTTAGTCATAGTTAAAGTCTTATATACTCTTTGGCTAAAATAAAATCAAATTTATGAAACAACTGTCAAATTCTTCACATAACTTGACAATTCATTGACTTTTGAGTGCAATTTAGGAACGTACATATAAAAGAGGATAAAGTTGAAAAATGAAATAAAAGACCTGAAGTAAAACTAGTGTATTTAATATTTAAAACATTAAAATTTGTCAATATTCACGATTCACAATTCAGTGTGTAACATTCCACTGCTCGGCATAGGCCTCTTTCGCGATGTAGGAGAAGGATTGGAGCAAAGAGTATATAAGGTTAATGCCTCAATCTACCACGCTGCTCCACTGCGGGTTGGCGGTTATATTCCCTACTACGAGTGATGATCGTTATCAGGATTCAGGTGTCTATGACAACAACTAGAACCGACTGCTTTACGTGCTCTCCGAGGCACGAAGTGAAGATCCACATACCCAGATAACCAGAGCTGAAAGGGATATCTGTATACAATAGAATTATCCATTCCCAACGGGAATCAAACCCTCAATCGCCGTTGTGTGACACAGTACACGCAACACTACACCAGAGCAATGTTATTATGTATTTGTAAAATTGTCAATATTTATAACGAATCAATTGTAGTACGAAATAAGGTTGACTATATTTAGCCCACAGAATTAGCAAGTTAAAGTGCCAGTGGGCTGGTCATCTGTGTCGCAGGACCGATGGGCGTTGGAGCAGACGGGTCCTGGAGTGGAGACCGCGTCTTGGCAAACACAATTTGGTATGTCCTCCGACCTGTTGGACCGACGATCAACGTAAGATTGCTGGTGTGGGCTGGATGAGGATTGCGGAAAACCGGGATGTCTGGCGTGAACTTGGGGAGGCCTATGTCCAGCAGTGGACTGCACTGGGCTGAATCGATATTCCGTGGAGTATTTCGTTATGATAAAATAGTTTACCCGGAGAACTTTATATCGCTTTATTTTTTAAATAAATTTAAATTTATTTTTTAATTTTTTTTAAATTTTTATTTTATAAAAATCTTACGCTGACAATAATGAATATAAAAAAAGAATTATCGCGCTTACATGCATATCGGCGATTCATTTTTATTTGTAGGTATTGATTACAAAAAAATGTTTTCGGTAGCAGTTCAGGGTTAAAATAAATACATAAAGGCTTTATCAAAAAGATAGTGTGTGTCAGCTCCGATGCACGATTGAAGTTTACTCCTTCAGATCAACTGTCTAAATATGCACAAAAAAGGCTCACTAGTCTAAAAAAAAGATTAATACCATCACAACATCGTCATCATCATCATCATAATACCATATCAAATGGTAAATAAACGTATCAAATAAAAAAAATACGTTACGAGGTCATTCGTTCAGTAAATTTAACTCATATTTATTTTCATCCCGAGGGCCTTATATGAAAATCGATTCTTAAGGAGTTAACTCCAAAAAAAAAAACAGATTTATTTCGTATTTTTTAGAGCAGGAGCCTATTTATTTTCGCTAATTGTAGTGTTGTGACTTGTGATACTTCAGTTAATTTTTAATGCCATTAAAAAAAAAAAAAACGTCAAATATTTATACCAAAAGTCAAGAATTCAAGAAATAAAGGCTGAATTAATATTAAAAAAAATCGATGCAATGTAACAATGAATTTATCATTTTAATTTTTTATTTTAGGGTACTAAGCACTTACCCCACCCCAGCCTGCAAAATAATGATACTTGTAATAAAAAAATGCGTATGCGCAGCGCTCACCTGGCTTATGATATACTTTAAATTTGTTCGAAACTTCGAACTATATATATTTATTTAAAAGTTAAAGGAAGTGGAGCTGTTCCAAACTGTACCTGAGCAATTAATAAATGCAACTTGAGCAGTTTATTAACACTTTGAGCAATTTAAAATATTGTACACTTACATCAAAAAATATAGGAGTTTGAAATTATTGATAGATTAATATTTTTCAATGACTTTTTTGATTTTTAATCAAATAGTTTAAGGTGAGCAATTTAAAAGGACAACGTAGTTGAATTGAGCTATTGAAAATCTATCGATTAGTATTACTAACTTACTAAGCGTTAAGCATAGCAAGTTGCAAGATTGAGTATAGTTTTTTAAGCTGTGGTGAAAAATATTTACTTTTCACATTTTTACGTCAATACCAATAGTTGACCAATAGCAATAAAGATTAAAAGATAACAAATTAGCTGATTGCAAGGTAATTGCTGCTACTTTTGAACCTATAAAAAATAAATAAATAAAGATGTCTACATCACTGGAAAACTTGGAAACTCAATTAGAGATGTTCATAGAAAACGTTAGACAAATACGCATCATTGTCAGCGATTTTCAACCACAGGGACAGAGCGTGTTAAATCAAAAGATGTGAGTAGATGTGTTTTAATTTATAAAAAAAGATGGATAGATTACTATTTTCACTATTTTAGAAGTATAAACATGCAAACTAACAATTGCTGGTATTTTTTTTAGTTGTCAAAAAGATAAAATGAACCACGACAATACGAAAAAAAAAAAAAACAATATAAAAAACATTGATTACACATAAAAAGCTGTTCTCAAGTCTACTGCACTACTACTACTATACTGCATACGGCATAGGCCTCTTTCTCCGTGTAGGTGAAGAAGGCCTATACCTCGTGGTTCTCAAGTATACATGCTGTAAAAAATATTGTTACCTCATTATTACCTCATTTCGATCAAGTCTGGTCATGGCATGCCTGATGACAAATCAAGTTGCTGTTTAACTACTTTAATCATGGTATCTTCTCCTCTATACCATTGCTGCATTGTCTTACCATGAAAGTAGTTTTAAATCTCTAACATATTTTAAGACCCACACTAATAGGAGATTCATTTAAACAGTTCCACTTTTTATCAACACATAGTTTTTATATTTTATACAGAACCCAGTATAAAACAAAGTATCACAGCAAGGCTTAGAGATGATATTGTAGTTGTGAGGACGCTTCTAATCAAAAGAATAAAATTTGTTTCTTTTTTTTTATAGATTAAGCACAATTATTTAAAAATTTGGTTTGGTGTAGTATATGCAGGGTATTTACAAAATATACAATGATTTTTTGATGGCAGCACCAACTGTCGGGACAAACTAAAATTAAAATAGAATAATATTTAATATTTGATGCTGCGATGGTAGCGCAGTCTACCAGATCCAATGTAAAACATTCCAAAATGAACAACTACTTATCAATGAAAAATTAGTTAAATAAACATTTTCCAATGGACCAAGTTGTGAATCTAAACCATCCTCGAATCCCCTTGAACTCACACAAAAATTCACTTGAACTCACTTCATCAAAATCTGTTCAGCCGTCTAGGAGGAGTTCAGTGACATACACATGCACACAAGAAATATATATATATAAAGATTATCTGTTTATTTTTCTAGTCAATCATTGGTGACTGGTCTCCAAGAAGTTGACAAGCTGAAGTCCCAAGTACACGATATTCTTGTTCCTACAGAAGTATTTGAGTGAGTAGTATATTACATTTATGTAGGTTTAAACATATGAATACAAGTAAAATAAATTAACTATCATATTCATTATTACAATAAAAATATTTTATAAGAATTCTTTGTCTGTACAACGGGATACAAGATTTACTGTGTTTGCTGTTGTTAATTCCAATATATCAGGTGCCAAAACGCTAAATGACATGCAATAAACACTAATGCGTTTATTCCATGTCACTGAGCATATTACCAGTGACCTTAAGAGCTAAAAAACTCACATCAAAGTTATATTTTTTCAGCTACATTGATCAAGGCCGCAACCCTCAACTATATACAAAAGATTGCATAGACAAAGCTCTTGCCAAAAATGAAGAAGTAAAAGGAAAAATTGACTCATATAAAAGATTTAAAAGCCATCTTCTTTCTGAACTGTCAAAAACATTCCCCAATGAAATTGCTAAATACAAAGCAATTAGGGGTGGTGAATGATGGAATAGACATACATATGATATTGTAATGTATTGATTAGGGTACAGACATACCAATTGTAGATTTAATGTTTATATTATATTTTACTAGCTGCTGCCCGCGACGTCGTCTGCGTGAACGCTATACAGCACCAAAAATACCTACGATTATATCTTTTAAAATAATATTCATTTACCCGTTTCTTCTTTACATTTCATATCTACAGAAAAATCTCATAGATGGCGCTGCTTTAAAATTGTCTTGTCTATACTTATATTCATTTAATTATGTTTATCGGCTTAGTTATATTGCGTAATTTTTATAGTGTGAAGCTAGCTTATATAGCATGGTTATTAACATAATAACAACAACATTCAAATATGCGTCGTTAGACTACATGTTGTTACAGAGTGCATTGTTGTTGTTGTTCACGAGCTCTTTTCCGCAACTCGTCGTCTTGGTGCGCCTTTTTTGCGTGATTCAGACTGCATTAAAGAAATAAAGGTTCACTGCTCGTTCCCGTCGGTGATAGCGTGATAATATGTAGCCTATATGTTGACCCAACTTCTTAATAATGTTTGTGCCAAATTTGAAGGAAATCCATGCTGTACTTTTTGAGTTTATCCCGGACATACATACAGACAAACTTCTTTTCAAAGCTTCGGTATCGATTGTAGATCACACCCCAAGTATTCTTTAAAAAAAAAATTCAATGTACACTTTTGACTTTCCTACCATTTTATTATATATACTAGCGACCCGCCTCGGCTTCGCACGGGTGCAATGCTGATACTAAATATACTACAGAATGTCTTTATTTATAGTATGAAGCTAGCTTATAGCATGGTTATTAACATAATAACAATATGCAAATATGCGTCGTTAGATTACACGTTGTTACAGAATGCGTTGAAGAAATAAAGGTTCACTGCTCGTTCCCCGTAGGTGATAGCGTGATAATTTGTAGCCTATATGTTGACCCGACTTCTTAATAATATTCGTGCCAAATTTGAAGTAAATCCGTGCGGTACTTTTTGAGTTTATCCCGGACATACATACAGACAAACAGACAAAAATTCTAAAAATTATATTTTTGGCTTCGGTATAGATTGTAGATCACACCCCGAGTATTCTTTTAAAAAAAATAGTCAATGTACAGTTTTGACTTTCGTACCATTTTATTATATGTATAGATAGATAAATACAGCTATTGGACTGATTCTTTTCTAAAATCTCAATGTAGCACCAAACAATTTTGGAGTTTTTAATAAGTTGGTAACCCTACTTTCATTTCTCATTTGGGAATATCAGTAAAAAATGTATATGTTTATAATCACTTTCTAATTTAAGTATTTGTTTCTTATAATCATAGCTGTAATAAGGTAATTAGTTTATAAGATAAATAAAATAAAAACATATGTATATTAAAGCATTCGTTTTATTGAAAAAACATGTATTTTATAAAAAATTATATAGAGAATAGAAAAAACTGCACACAAGGCAAGATAGTATACAGACAATATTGAAAAATAATTATGAAAATAGTACGAAAAACGCTTTTAAATGTAAAAGTGTTTGTAGTTTCATTGAAATAAAATATAATTAAGAAAATATAAGACCAGAAAAATGGAGATTGACAATAAAGTTTGACAAATTTTCTTTTGAATTTCATATGACAATTTTATTATTCACAACACATTTAAAAAATTAAAAAGTCTTCGTTATAAAATATTTCATGTTTTTAAAAGGTACATTTAAAAATAATTTATCTTGATTAATTTCAGCCAGCTGATGAATTTAATAAATATTATTAGTATCAGTTAAACGAAAATTAAATACATAAATATAACAATTATTATTTTATACTTCTAGAGATATACCATTGTTAGAAAAGGTATTAATTTTTTCGCTTGTCGTCTGATTAGCTAAAGGGGTGTCAACATTACCGATTACATGATCATTATCATTATTGACACTTTCGTCTGACGTTGACATTTCGCGGAGATTACATATTTCAACTGTCTCCGCATCGCTGTCGCAGTAAATATGAAAAACTGATTGTACGTCACTAGCGATGTTCCACATGTGATAAAACTCCCTCTTGACTGGTTCGACTAGTTGTTGTTTGCTTGTTATATATACATAATTCCAATGATCAAATGACCGGTCGTTACCCCAATTTAGCGTTCCTGTCATCAGAATTTTGTCGTCCACTAAGCAGAATTTATGTTGCATCGTAAATGTTGATTGATTAACTTTGCATTTTATTTCAGCTCCTTAAAACAAAACGATTTATTATGTATGGTAGTTAAGATTATTCAGAAAAGACTTAAATATTTGATTTGGTATAGTTCAAGTATATAGCGTAGTAATATATATTTAAAAAAAAAAGAAACAAAATTAGACATACCAGCGTCTATAAGTTCTTTAATAAAAAATTCAGTTGAATCATTGTATCCTGTTCGGTCTATAACAATACGGATTTTTATATTTTTTGACTTGATTAAATCAACTAATCGGGCCTGTATTGCTGGATTGTGTATGCCGGGCATGCAAACGTTTACACCCTTCTTTGCACTTTCTATAAAACTGACTAACTTGTCGAAGTAATTATACGCATTGAACTGTAATTTACAAAACACCATCACTTCATTAATTTCGAAATTTCTTCTTTTATAATAATATGCAGCCGCAGACACAGCAAACGTTAAAATAACTGCAGCAGCAGATGATAGAAGACGAGGATTTAAAGTCATTTTAACTTATTAAAAACATTAAATTTAAATTTTTGAATTTAAAGACGATGGAACTTTATATTTTTAGGTGAAATTAAAATTTATAAAACGTAAAGAGGTTAATGCAATCACATTATTAAGAATCAACAAAATTAGATCTACCCTCAAATTCGACCTGTTAACAAATAATTTGAAAATGCTAGTTAAAGAAGATGAATATATTACCAACATTTTTTTTTATCATGATGTGTTAATATTGTTTTACATCAATATGTTTATACAATTATTTATGATAGTAAATATAATCTTTTATGTTATGGTACGTCTTAAAAAATTAGACGAATTCATACACTCACCAAAATTAAGTTTTCATAGAAAAAGAAATAATGCAATATTCTAGAAACCTATATTCTAAAATAAAATCACAAATACGTTAGTGATTGATACAATTTAAAATCGATTGATAATTGTTTGCTTGTATTTATAATTATATATTATCCTTTTTTATAGAGAGTAGTTTTAATCGTCTATTAAAAATTTTTTTTCTTTCTAAATTTTATCGCAAGACAGTCTTCTCTATGACATCCTTGTTCGAAGGAGCCTACTATTACAATGTACTCTGTGGAAGGATCATACTAACCCATGATACTAACATTACCAAAAATAAATTAACCAAATAGTGAAAATAATTAAACATTTATCAGCAGAACTGAAATCTAAGTTGTAGAAGATGTTTCCAAACGAAAATGAAATGTCAAATACAGCTAATGGCGGGAATAGTATATTTTGACGTATTTAATTCATTTGTTTTTGTTGAACCGTTTGGCTTAAGTGTTTTTGTATGTTATTTTGTTGAATTAAATAAAAGATGAATGGTTCATCTTAGTAAGTTAGGTTTTAAGAAAAAATAACACCGAGCATCTATGTATCAATAATTATTAATTAGCATAAATTTATTATAATAAGATGGGTATTACAGGTTTAATACCTTTCCTTGAGAAGGCTTCAAGTAATATAAATGTTAGTGAATTCAGTGGGTCCACAGTTGCTATAGACACTTATTGTTGGCTTCATAAAGGCGCTTTTGCCTGTGCTGATAAGTTAGTCCGAGGAGAAGATACTGATGTGTAAGTTGCTTAATGTTATACATACCAAATTATCTGACTAAAACTTTTTAAACCTATCTTTATGAACTAGCTGTTCATCGCGATTTCACACGTGGTAGCTTGGCAATACATAGTAGTGATAATAATTCTCTGATAACCAAACAGAGACTTATTATAGCTTTAATTTTGCCCTGAAAGCTTTAACAGCTAACAAGCTTAAAGCTTAATATGTTTAATTTTTTTTAAATGCTATTAAGCTGTTATTTAGGATTTTATTAACATCTTAAATACCAGCTTCCATACTTTTAGGTAAAGATATGAGTAAGTTTCATATAAAATTAAACCTGTACATTATATTCCTTTGTAGAGGGTTTTCAAAAAAAATTGAAATCTTTTTTTTTTTAACTGCATCCTGCATCTACTCATAATTTACCTCCATACTACATTGTAACTTCAAAGATTTAGTAGTTTTAAAATTTAGAGTGATGATAATGAGGTTTGGTTTTTTCTATGACATGTATTTACAATAGCTCTTTTTTCTTACTTAAAAACTACAAAAAGACTTAAAAAAAATATTGTTTTATTTTTAAGTGACTGGCAACTCAACAAATAAACTTTTAGGTTTTATTTTGCTAGTGTAGGCTGTTATAGCCTAGCTAAATAAATATTTAGATATTAATGTAACATTTTAATTTATCTGATAAGTGCAATGCCATTATGTTATTATATTTTTATTTACAGGCATATCAAATATTGCTTAAAGTATGTGACAATGTTGCTATCGAAGAATATTAAACCTATTTTGGTGTTTGATGGACGTCATCTACCTGCTAAAGCTATGACTGAATCTAAAAGGAGAGAGTAAGTTTCTAAATTAGCTTAAATTTAAAAAAATAATCATTGACATATCTAATTCATTTGAGGGCTTAAAATAAACCATCCATTGTAAACAATCATTTTTTTTGTATGATACAATTTTCTGCATTTTTTTTAAAATATATTTTTTATCTTATTATCTATAATATAAAAATGAGTCGCTGAATGTGTTGCTAAGCGCAAAACTCGAGAACGATTGGACCGATTTCGCTAAATTTTTTTTTTAAATATTCCTTGAAGTACGAGGATGGTTCTTACAGAGAGAAAAATTCTAAAAAAAAAATTAATAAAATTAAAGAATCGACTGCTAGGCGATACGAAGTTCGCCGGGTCAGCTAGTTAGACATAAAATAGAAATTGTAAAGGTTTTTCTTCGTAATAAAAAAAAAATAGTTGGTTTTTTTGTGCCGGCCATTTAATTTTGTAATTATATTATTAAATTGAAATTTAATAAAATATAGGTTGTATATACATTATTAAATGGATATTTTGTGTTTATTTGAAAGCTGTAAATTATTTATAGGGTTAATGAAACACTATGTCGAGGTATTTTCTGTGTTTTAAATTAACATTTTTTCTAGGTCTAGGCATACATCTAAGAAACGGGCTGCCGAATTATTAAGCTTAGGAAAGGTAAAAGAATTTATTTCTATGATTTTTTTAAACAATATATTTGTTATATGTGAGTTTAGAATTAACGATTTTGAATAAAATTTCAGATAGAAGAGGCAAGATCGTTTATACGACGTAGTGTGGATATCACTCATGAAATGGCACTAGCTTTAATAAAAGAATGTAGAAAACGTAATGTGGATTGTATAGTAGCACCTTATGAAGCCGACGCTCAACTAGCATATCTCAATATTAAGAATTACGCACAATTAGTTATCAGTGAAGATTCAGACTTAATATTGTTTGGATGTACAAAGGTTTGAAATATTTATAGATATATTATTATCTTATTGATAAATATATTAGACTGACTCGGCAGCCTTCGTAACATTATATTATTTCTGACTCAATTAGTCTCTTTTTTTTTGTGTGTGTTCATAAATTTTTACTAGGTGTACCGATTTTGATGATTCTTTTTTTTTATTGCATGCTGGTCCTTGTCATTTTGTCCAGTTTAAATTTGATTGAGATTTGACTAGAGGTTTTCGAGTTACTCCTTTTAATGCGTATTTTTTAAACTGTTTTACCGATTATCTAAGTCATAGTACTTGCCGATATAAATGAAGTATTTTTTTCGTTTGTGAGCAAACACAATTCTGTTCTTAAATATATTGAAATTGTATTAATTTTCTTTTACACAATTCTTGTTCAGCCAGAAACAAATAAAAATTAATAATGAATCTAATTTGATACAATGTTTGGATGTTAGCACCTACATACATTTTGTCTATTAGATTTGTTATGTATATAGATACAGTCAAATTAATATTTTTCATATACAATTTTAAGCGATATAATTCAAGTTACTATGTGTATGACTCAATAAGTCATAAAGTATTTAATACTGTTTATTGTACACTATTAAAAGATACAATAACAAAAGTAGTATAGTTCGAGGAAGATTTATAAAAGATTTATAATTTATTTATAAAAGGTTTGACCTTTTTAATTGAGGTATAGGTATGGGGTATTGCCTCGACCTTACAGAAGATCACAGCTAAATAGCTGCAGCGGCAGCTGTTTCCAAGCAGTATTGTGTTCTTGTGGTAAGGTATCAGAGCTTCTGGGGACGGTCAAGGGTAGAGTTAACAACGCGTTTGCTATGGTTCGTTCGTTATCAGGTGAACCGTACGCTTGTTTGCCGACCTAATTTTAAAAGAAAAAACTAAATTTTTACAGGTTTTATTCAAAATGGATCTTGATGGAACTGGAAAGTTAGTAGAAACAGCTAAATTACCTCTAGTCATGAAGTGTCCAATAGAGAATTATACATTTGATAAATTCAGAAGGATGTGTATAATGTCCGGTTGTGATTATCTTGCTTCCTTGCCAGGTATTGGATTAGCGAAAGCAAGGCTATTTGTGACGGTTACACAAGATCCAAACTTTGCTAATGTGAGTGTTTAACAAAACTAAAATTCAATCAATTCAAATAGGCTTTTAATTGTAAGACAAGGCAGAAATAATTATAACGTATTCAGCCTGTAAGGTCCTACTAGGCATAGGTCTCTTTCCCCATGCAGAAGAAGGATTGGAGCTTAATCCATCACGCTGCTCCACAGCGGTTTGGCAAATATGTTCTCTACTGTGGAGTAACAATCGCTTTCAGGTATTTATGATAACAACCAGGGCCGGTGGCTTAACGTGCTATCCGAACCACGGTGGGAAATCCACAAGGACAGACATCAACAAATACGAACCCACAAACCATCAATGTTTTAGGTGACTATTTGCACCACTACACCAGAGCGGTTGTAAACATAATTGTAACCGACTGATGATTAATAAGAATCAAAAGCATTTTTGTTGCGTTTTTCCAACCAAAATTTTTATTTTATGTGGTTCTACCAAAATTTACCACCTAAATAGAGCATGCTTGTCTGTAGAGTTTACTTCACTGACCAGTCAATATGAATACGGCATTACCGGTCAATATGATTAGGATTTAATTGGTGCATTGCTATGCTAAGTAACAGTATAACTCACTATCTTCTTCACAAAAATAGACTATAGAAGTAAAATAATCGTTTTCAACATAATATATTGTCTATCTTCTAGGCCTTAAAGAAGCTACCGGGCTTCTTCAACAAAGCAAACTTAACTGTGACAGATGAGTACAGAGAGAATTTCTTAAAAGCAGAAGCAACATTCAAACATCAATATGTTTATGATCCTATCGAGAGGAAAATGATAAGGCTGACGGAACCTGATGATGAAGGTATGTTGAAAATTATCATTAGCTAGTAACTTATTAATCAACTACAAAAAAAAATTGGGAGGTTCTCAATTCGACTGTATTTGTTTTATGTGTATGTAACTTTTTTTTAATCGACAGCCAGTGCTTGTCATGCAGTCCCATTTAAGTTTGATAAAAATCTAACGAGTACTTTTTGAATTATTTGTAATAATTGTCTTTTTCGACTACCTTCGTTGTAGTACTTATTTATTTGAAGTCAGTTTCTTTTTCGTTTGAGAGATAACATATCACACATTATCTTTTTCCCATTATTGGGTAAGGGGTAATTATTATGAAAAAGTATTGAATTTTTTTTTGTGGTGAGTTTCACTTACCATTAGGCAGATAATCACAGAAATTGTATCTATTTTTTTTTTCTGAAAATAAATAAATAAATTAGATCATAAGCTTACTTGGAAACATGTATTCTGTTTTGTGTTAAATTTTTATAAAAATATTTTTTGGCTTCAAGTGTAAGATAAAAATTATCTTAGTGAATGTTATCGACAGAATTATTTGTTTGATTGGCTAAACTTTTATTTATATTTTAAATTTCAGACACAGAAACAGCATTGTGTGTGAACGCGGGTGAGTTATTAGAACCCAAGACTGCATATCAATTAGCTTTAGGTAATTTAGATCCGTTTACATTGAAGAAACTGGATGATTGGGACCCCGACCATTGTACCATTGACGTGGTATGTACTAGATTTTTTTGTTTCTTATTATATCATTATGCTGTGTGGCTACGGTACTAAAAAATATAGCCTCTCTATCTCTTCCCGTGGGTGTCGTAAGAGGCGACTAAGGGATAACACAGTTCCACTACCACCTTGGAACTTAAGAAGCCGACCGATGGCGGGATAACCATCCAACTGCTGGCTTTGAAATACACAGGCCGAAGACGGGCAGCAGCGTCTTCGGTGCGACAAAGCCAGCCCTGCGGTCACCAACCCGCTTGCCTAGCGTGGTGACTATGGGCAAAACACATGAGTTCACGCCATTTTTGGATCAAACGTGTGGAGGCCTATGTCCAGTAGTGGACTGTGATAGGCTGATGTGATTATATTATTACAAATAGTATAGAATATTGACCTAATTTTTGAGAATTGGAAAAGTTTTATGGAAATAAATTTAATGTATGAATGTAAAATTTTGAGGGCGTGTTTGTGTGGTTTAAGGCATGTTTTACCTTTTGTTTATTGGATACCATTAGGGAGCGTTCATAGTTTTATGGTTTTCTATATAATTACATCACACCGAATTTTACCGTTTTACGTTATACGAACCCTTGTCACGCTAAGTCACACTTCTGACCCCCAACAAATTTTCGTCACAAAAGCTAGGCCTACATAAATGAGATTAAAAGCAGCACACAGATTTATAATTACATTTATTTTATTTAAAAGATGCACTAAAAAATCTTCCTCTTGTCATATCTTGTCACGCTAAGCAAAGACTTTATCGATATCAGACAGATATCAGATAGTTTTAATAATTGTTAAAACAAGTTACAGAGCTTAAATCAAATTTAAACTTTCAGCTTAGTTAGGCTAATTTAGCATCGCAGTCTCATATCATTAGCGTATATTTAACTTTTTTGAAATAAAACTTCTTTACGCATCCTTGACTTTGGAAGTTAGAATGCGTGACGAGAGCGTTACGAAAAATGTGATCAGGTGTGGCGAACGGAGCATGAGAAAGAGGTGCGAGCACAAATTTTCTTCTCTCTTTCTATCATAGCCAGTTACGTTTCGTATATCTAAGATACGGTGCAGGTTCATTGCTAAAGAAGTTTTACTTCAGTCGTGTGCTCTAAAGCACACTCGTTTTTTTTCTAGACAATAAGTAATATTATTATAACTAACAAAAAAATCTCATATTACAGAATGATAGAATAAAAACAAATAGTTGGAAAGAAAATGGTGTATCTAATCACCCCAGTATATGGAATACGAATTATCGGGAATATTTAAATAATTCCAGTCCTTGGGCTAAGAAGGTTAAAAAGCAAGAAAGTATAATCTCGACAAAGACGAGGGCTCGAAAGAAAGTTGTTAATTTGGTACCAAAATATGTGCCTGAGACACAGGATCAGAGGTTTGTGGATTTTAAAATTTATTTTTTTTTTATCAAGAATGAAAAGCTCTGCTATATTATATGAGAATCGGTCAAGCCGTTTCGGAGAAGTTTAACTACAAACACAGCGACACGAGAATTTTATATATTAGATATAAATAAATATATATATATTACACCCAGACTCGGGGTGAATCGAACCCACAACCCAACACTACAAACTGCGCCAAAGGGCTTGTCCAAAAAAAGTATTGTATGTAACAACTTTAAGTTCTTCTTACAATATAATAATTTCCTTACGTTTACGTTTACTTATATTTTATCTTGAATATTATTTTTAGTTTATCTATCGAAGCATTGAGCAACATGTACTGTGTAGAACCAGCAAATAAAAAACAGAAAATTGACTGCGATAACGAAACGCAATATACCGAATACAGTCAAAACGAACATGATATAGCGATAATAGATGATGAAGATGTATTTCAAACAAATAACAAAAAATCGCCAATATTGGAAAACAAACGCAGATCATTCAAGAAATGTCTCAGAGCAAATAGTTATTCAGTATTAAAGAAATTAAGTAATTTCCCGAGAACAGTGATAGACGTTGACGAGAATGTTATTGAAAGTAAATTTTTTAATTCAAACAAAAATCAGATGAAAAGTGACATTTGTCTGATTGAAGAATCACCTGAAAAAAATAATTTTAAATCTCATGACGATGCTGAAATAATGGAATGTTCAGAGAGATCTGATTCATTAAAAGATTCTTGTAGTCCTGTAAACTCTGAGACGAGTTCTGTTATAAAATGTAGTCCTCAATCTAGGAATCCTTTTAAAATTAACATAGACACTCAAGTCTCTACAGACACTGGTTTTAATGAAGATATGAGTGAAACAGAATTGAATGGAATTCCTGATTCGCAGGTTTGCTATTTGTATTTTAATTAATTTAATTCTTGACAATGCGTTGGCGCAGTTAACAGTGCCCCACCCAATTTTTTTATTTTTTATTTTATTATGATTTGGTATTGAAAAATACAACCCAAAATTTTCACCATTCTACCAACAGCGCTATTTATAAAAAGCGGCAAAACAACACTTGCCGAGTCAGCCAGTCCAAAAAAAACTTCTTAATTAACGTTCCCCCCCATTATAGATGATTACAGCTTAACAACGAGAAAAGATACAACACAACTTGAATTTATACAAAAATAAAGAAAAGTTAATTACTTAATTAGGAAAAGATAAGTTAAATATGCCAATTATAATGAAATGCTAATGAATAAATCATCATAATATCTAAATTTATTGCAGATGTCAGAAGAATGTTCTCCACCCAAGTCATTATCCCAGCTAACTCCGACTAAGTCAAGAAGTAATAGTTTAAAAAAATCAACAAGTCGCATTGGACTCAAGAAAACACAACTACCAAAAAATCAACCCACCTTGCTGAGTAATTTCGGTTTTCAGAAAAAGTAAGTTATTATCATTAAAACAATAGATATTTTATATAACACATTAAGAAGAATATATTTATTAATATTTAATATTTTTAACCGATATGAAAAAAGGAGGAGGTTTTCAATTCGATTGCCTTTTTTTTTCTTCTTTTAACGAAAGCTAGAGCCTGTCACATGGTCCCATTTAAATTTAATCGAGATCAGAGTGCCTAGTGCGAGTTTTATTCATAGAAACATGACAGAAACGCGTTTATACGTGAAGATTATTTTGCATGGGAATTTAAACAGTGCAGCCTAGACGATAAAGAATAGTATACGATACAATCGATACAGAGTCATCTAGCGGCAAACGCGAGAACTAGGTTGAATTGCCGAATTTCCCATACAAAATGAAGTTAAAATTTACGCTCGTTATTGCGAGACGGATTAAACAAAACTCGCACTAGGCACTCTGGTGAGTACTTTTTAGTTATATCTAATAATGAGTATTCATTTGACTATTTTTTTGGTCTTCCTACGTTGTATTACTGGTAGATGTAATTGAAGGAGGTTTTTTTTTCGTTTGCGAGTGAACATAATTATATGTTTGTGCTTATATTTATTTGACGATGCGTTGGCACATGACAAACATTTGTATAGGCCGTACAGATGTTTGCCGTGGTCTGGGTGTTTGTGTTGTCCTTATTGTTCTCCCTACCGTGTCTCGGAGAGCACGTTAAGCCGTCGGTCCCGGTTATCATGTCCAGCTGATAGCGATCGTTACTCATAGAATAGAATATATCCGCCAACCCATATTGGAGCAGCGTGGTGGATTAAGCTCCGATCCTTCTCCTAAATGGGGAAAGAGGCCTATGCCCAGCTGTGGGATATTACAGGCTGAAGCGTAGCGCGTAGCATTTACATTTGTTACATTCGATTTTGAGTTACGACGCTTTGTGAGGCGGGAGGCGGCAGTTTTATACTAATGTAATTATTACCATTAGACATTAATTTGCAATGTACCAAATAGTTGAAGTAAGTAAATACATATAATCATTAAACGTAATTAAATAATAGTAACGTAATTTACTTTGTATTTTTTTCAGGCCAGTATTGAAGAAATGAAGATTTAAATAACGATTAATTTTTATGATAAGTGATACAAGATTTTAGTTTGTTTGTAAATGTATAATGGTTTTAAGTTTGACGTGTAATTTGTATCCATTAAAAAATATAAAAAATATGGTGATCTTTAAATACTCGAGCTATTGTTAGAGGGCGACGGGTACTCGATTCTGCTTCTAAATACGTACAGAAAGGTATATTAATTATTTTTGACTCTATAAAATGTGTCCTAAATGTCACAATAATCGTGGACACTAGCAGCATCGTTTACAAGCGACCAGTTGATGCCTTTACTCGTATATTGTAATTACAAAGACCTATTTGTGTCTCCACATACCCGCTGACTAGGGGATAATGACGTAAAAAAAAATGAAATATTAGTCTAATATTTACTTGTCAAGTCTGTGATAGCATTTTTAAAACGCCAAAAATCCCATTTAATCGGTGATTCGGAGTCAGTTTAGGTCACAATAAGTCGAGTGCTTTTCTGCCTAGATATTTCTTTTTGTCCTGAGTTAAGTAAAGTATGAAAAAAATAATAATTTCTAGTTATTGCCTTGTTCCCAAGAAAACAATGCGTGGGTCGATGGGACTTCGTACGGGACTAAGAATTTACACTGAGATTTTTTTGATTAATTTTATAAATAATTTCTTATTAGTTAATTGCAATTTTTTATTTAATGTTTGAAACATTACATAAAGGACTAAGTGTATTCTCGATTTTCTCGAGTGTTTAAAAATTATCCTATAAATTATGTACAAATTGACAGATTTTCAGTATTAACAATAAAACAATATTTAAAGTATTGCTTTCATAAATCTAAATATATAAAGAACTAAATACTTATGTAACTTTTTCTGAAAATCCAAATTAAACTAAAATTCTCACAATACTATTCCTGTAATACATAATGTGACATAAGGGTAACCAATCATGTAACGATGCTCTGTGATACATTTTCTCGAGCACAGATAAACAAAATTTGAAGTACATTTTTATGTTTATGTGTCCGTAGAGATTTTACGTTTTATATACAAATACGCATCGATTGCATTTAAATTGTGGAGACGAGCTGCCATCGAGGCGTTTATTGTAATTTTTATAATTTGTGATTATGTTAAGTTAATGCAGAGTCGATTAATGCTTTATAGCAAGTGCACTATTGTACTAAGTAGGATGTTTTCCATAGAGTGACAAAAGTATTTGCTAAGTTCAAGATACGATCAGTCTTTAACCACCTGCTGTATGGCCACTGGGCATAGGCCTCTTCTCCATGTAAGAAGTTGAAGGGTATTCAAGATAATTTATGAAATAATATTAGTTGTGTTAGTACGCTGCTGCACGGAATTCTTCAAGGTTGACGTTTTAGGATGCTTGACGACGCTTCGACTCTGCTTCAACGTGTATAACTTTTATTGAGTTGTAATCTCTATAAATAAATAGTATTTCCAAGCTTTCGTTTTTTATTTTTGTACTAAACGCAATTCAAGTATATTTATGTCATTTGGCTGTCAGCTGTGACAATTTGATAAATTATTTCGCGAATATGTGGCGCATGTGGGGTGGATAAACAACAATGAAGATTTTTTTTTGACTATAGACAATCCAACCACAAATAAATTTTGGAATAAAAACACAGTGAAAATTATTGGTAGTTCTATGCTTATAAATATAAAATTTATATACTTAATCATTATATAGGTACATATTTACAATTATGAAACGATAAAATATATTGTCACTTACATATTATATTATTTTACACGTACACAAAAATGTTTTGTCTTGTAGACAGTACACAATCAGTAATTAGGTTATGGAAAATAAATGTTGTCGTCAAGATTGTTAACAATAGATTTTGGGTACTAAAACAATTTTTCATAAAATCATTACAGTTAATATTATATTAATTAATTTCAACTTAATCTGTCCCAACTTGGGTACCATTTTTAGATAGCCAACCTAGCCCCAATAGTTAAGATTCGAAAGTAAAGAAACGGCTTCGTTCGTTTCCATTGTTCGTACTTCGTAGACGCCTTGTTTCGGTTTCTGTTGCTGGCATATAAAATTTTGACATTACGACCTTATACATTTTGATCTTTTTTCTTTTTGATTTTGTCAACTGTTGGAAACATGTTTTGTCTAATTTTAATATAAGGTCACGTAGTACCTGTATATACTAAACAGGTCATTTTCCAGTTACGTTGCATTTAGTTATTATAGGGATTTTCATTAAAAAAATCGGCAATATAAAGAACGTCCACTAAAAAACGTCAATTGTATTAAAAAAAAAAAAAAAAGAAAAAACAAAATATGCTTAATTTAGTCTTTTATGCACTAAGAAATGCAAAATTCACTCTGTAAAAACAACCAGTTACTCTGTAAATAAATGAATGAATACGAGAATTATTTTTTGTATGAATGATATGTTTTGTGCGATTTTTAGTTACTATTACCTGGAAACAACCTTATTTTCGCTTATTAATATCTTATCATAATATTAGAGAATAATTCAAAAGACAAAGCTATCAAATCTCTGAAATTGATATATTGTTTTGTCTTTAGGCTTCGTTAAAGTTATGTATTAATATAAATTATATGATGTATATTTTGTATCGTAGGTACTTGATGTAACGTAATATCCTCTAGGCGTATAAAAGATATACCATTACGTAAAACGAAATGGATAGAAACAAATTTTCAAAACGATTACCTACGTTAAAAAAAATTCGGACTTCCCAGGTTTTAATTCAAATATTACAAAAATATTTGTACATTTACGTATTATATTGACTTCTTGACTTTAAACCTTTATTCAAGAAAAAAAAGAGCGTACTTTAGACCACACTACTGAAGTATTTTTTTTAGCTCCTCTTTAACTTATATCTCCCTCCCTCCTGTTCTGTTCTGTTCCATTCTGTTCTATTCTGTTCTATTCTATTCTATTCTTATTCTGTTCTGTTTTGTTCTATTCTTATTCTGTTCTGTTCTGTTCTATTCTTATTCTGTTCTATTCTATTCTGTTCTTATCTGTTCTGTTCTATTCTGTTCTATTCTGATGTGTTCTATTCTGTTCTTATTTTGTTCTTATTCTGTTCTGTTCGATTCTGTTCTGTTCTATTCTATTCTTATACTGTTCTGTTCTTATTCCTTTCTATTCTGTTCTGTTCTATTCTGGTCTATTCTATTCTTTTCTGTTCTGTTCTATTCTGTTCTTATTCTGTTCTATTCTATTCTTATTCTGTTCTGTTTTGTTCTATTCTATTCTGTTCTATTCTTATTCTGTTCTATTCTATTCTGTTCTTATCTATTCTGTTCCGTTCTATTCTTATACTGTTCTGTTCTTATTCATTTCTATTCTGTTCTGTTCTATTCTGGTCTATTCTATTCTTTTCTGTTCTGTTCTATTCTGTTCTTATTCTGTTCTATTCTATTCTGTTCTATTCTATTCTGTTCTATTCTATTCTATTCTTATTCTGTTCTGTTTTGTTCTATTCTATTCTGTTCTATTCTTATTCTGTTCTATTCTATTTTGTTCTTATCTATTCTGTTCTGTTCTTTTCTATTCTGTTCCGTTCTATTCTATTCTTATACTGTTCTGTTCTTATTCCTTTCTATTCTGTTCTGTTCTATTCTAGTCTATTCTATTCTATTCTGTTCTGTCCTATTCTCTTCTATTCTATTCTGTTCTTTTCTGTTTTATTCTGTTCTGTTCTGTTCTATTCTATTCTGTTCTGTTCTTTTCTATTCTGTTCCGTTCTATTCTATTCTTATACTGTTCTGTTCTTATTCATTTCTATTCTGTTCTGTTCTATTCTGGTCTATTCTATTCTGTTCTATTCTATTCTATTCTTATTCTGTTCTGTTTTGTTCTATTCTATTCTGTTCTATTCTTATTCTGTTCTATTCTATTTTGTTCTTATCTATTCTGTTCTGTTCTTTTCTATTCTGTTCCGTTCTATTCTATTCTTATACTGTTCTGTTCTTATTCCTTTCTATTCTGTTCTGTTCTATTCTGGTCTATTCTATTCTGTTCTGTTCTGTCCTATTCTCTTCTATTCTATTCTGTTCTTTTCTGTTTTATTCTGTTCTGTTCTGTTCTATATATTCTATGCTATTGAAAAAAATACTGCCTATGCCACGGACTTGGAGGAGCTAATAGATTGTTTTGCAGAAAAGAAAGCACGCCGTGTAAAGTAGTAGTCTTTCCTGGTTAAAAAAAATATTTATTATTATCAATTTTGATACAATGTGAAGGTGGCAAACAAGCGTAATAACTAATGGTAGGTACCATAAGCGGGATACTGTAGCCTATAGACACCTACACCAGAAACATTACAAACGATTTGCCGACCTTAATCCCTTCCCAATCCCAACTCTCACCCAAACCTCTAGTCATCTTAGGTACTCACCACAGGAATACAAAACTACTGGAGAGCAGAAGGTATGATTTAGGTGTGATCGTCTATAAGGTTGAGGTACTTCCTGAGACGGGCTGCTCCTAATTTTTAACCAAGATACATCGTGCTATGCCTTACCTGAATAATTAGTATGAGTTTGTGTAAGATCTATTCCTACTACTACATAAAAAAATACTTTATTACTTTACTATTCGAATCGTCATTTTACAAATTAAAATTTTAAGCGATTATTATTTTTAAAAGGAAACTTACTTTTTATAGTCTTGACCATGGTTGCTGTAAAGTATCCGAAACGCCGGGTATCTAAAAAAAAAACATAATATACCGAGATAAAATCCGAAAAAGTTATTTCATTATAATGAGTGAAATTCAAGTAAACAATAGAAAAAATATATAAAGCTACCACCGATTCGGAATGCAGATGCTATTTACTAAATGCATATGGATGTATTCATAGTACATATACCAAAATAACATTTTTTACAATTTTTGTTTGTCTGTCTGTTGGTCTATCTGTCTGTCGGTCTCCATGTTCCGGCTAATCTCTAAAACGGCTGGACTGATTTTAATGGATCACTAGTAGTAAGCTGCTGTAATAAGGAGAAACTTAAGCTAATTTTATTTTCGAAATTTATTTATTTTATAACTCTGCGTACTGAACAAAAATACAGTTATTACTTTTATGTTAAATTAGCTAGTCCTTTAATAAATTTGAACTTTTTGTTAAAAATTAGCTAATAGCTTTCATTCCAGAAATAAAATAGAAACAGAGAAAAAATATTTTGTATATATATTGTATCAAAATTGATAATAATAAATATTTTTTTATATGAAACTGTATATGTTTATTGGCTAATAAAACAAAAATAAGTTAGATTATGAACATTTCATAACGTTTGAATATAAACCTGTTGTTTCTGTTACAGAGGTCAGGAACCAATATATTGAATACGATAGGTTTAAACCCTAGGGGAGATAAATAAATAAAACAAATGTTAAAAAAGCAATAATCTTTAGTCATATTACGCATCCATCTAATGCGAATGGTAAAATTGTGGACCACACCCAATTTACAAATTCTTTAATTATTTTTACTTACACATTAGCTCAACCTCTCACCTAACCTGTACTATGTTCTCCCGCGAGGCTCGCAACCACAATAAAGCCTATTTAAAATTAATCTGATAAAAGAAATGTCATAATACCTTTTTAAACAAGGGTAATTTCTTTTGATATTAGACCATATTTATAGAGTGTCGGAAGCGTGTTCTACACAATCGGAAAGATGGATTGTTTTGATAACTTCATTTCTAATTATAATGAGATTCATATCCTTTGTAAATTCGTAACCCTATGTATGAAAAGGCTAATTTATTACTTAATTTTAACCTTTTAATGTAAACCGTTATCTGTACTCATTATTTATTTGAAAAACAAATTACGACATTTCTAAAGCGTGTGATTGTGTTCTGTGTGTGTTTAAAAGTTTCTAGTGGTGTGCGTGTCATGATTGGCGCCTACACACCAGGGATTCCGGGTTCGATTACCACTCGGAGTGAGTATTTGTATTCGTTCGTAAAAATATTTATTTTCTTAGCTTTGGACAGCACGTTGAGCTGTTGATCCCGGTTGTTTTCTTAAACGACAAATATGAGAGACATGCATATACCTAATCTTCTATAATATAAAAATGAGTCGCTGAATGTGTTGCTAAGCGCAAAACTCGAGAACGGTTGGACCGATTTCGCTAATTCTTTTTTTAAAATGTTCCTTGAAGTACAAGGATGGTTCTTACGGAGAGAAAAATTCTAAAAAAAAAAAAAATTTAAATTTCCTGAAAAAGTCTAAAAACAACACTTTTCTATACTCCCATACAAAAGATTTGTGATAATACTTAAAAGTCAATTTGAACTAAATATATAATAACTATATATATCTCTTATATATAAAAATGATAGAGGACGCATAACTCAACAACGCCTAGACTAATTTTACCAATTCTTTCTTTTAAATGTTCATTGAAGTCCAAGAATGGTTTTTACGGCGAGAAAAATTCGAATAATTTCCAGGAAAACCCTAAAAACATGCCTTTTCTTTTCCCACAAAAACGTTTTCTAACTAAAATATAGAGTCAATTTGAACTTTATTGCTATTCAATAAAGTTCATGTTAAGTAATATATTAGGGCGCATTTTACGTAAGTTATTAATGATTAAATTGATCTTAATTGTAGACCGCATTTTAATTTAATTTTACATACAGTAAAAATGATATTAACTAGCTATTTCACATTACTTATAATGTTCTTGCGGGGGCGTTAACAATAGAAAATTCCCGTTTTTAAACTATCGACTCCAAATTTGGTACGAATTTCCTTTATGTGACGTAGAAATGATCAATGAGCGAATTTTAGGATAACTCATCCCCAATAAGGATTACGCGGGTGAGCGTTAACAATAAAAATTTTAAATGTATGTAACTCCGAAACAACTGAACCAATTTTTATCAAATTTTTTAAGCATCTGTACTTTGGTCCAACTTAGGAGATAGGGTAGTTTTTATTTCAAATGGACCCGGTAGGTGGCGCTGCTATCTGTATGTAGCTCCGAAACTACTGAACCAATTTTTATCAAATTTTGTACGCATCTGTAATTTTGTCTGACTTGGAAGATATGGTAGTTTTTATCTCAATTGGACCCGGTAGGTGGCGCTGCTATCTGTATGTAGCTCCGAAACTACAAAACCAATTTTTATCAAGTTTTGTAAGCATCTGTAATTTTGTCTGACTTGGAAGATATGGTAGTTTTTATCTCAATTGGACCCGGTAGGTAGCGCTGCTATCTGTATGTAGCTCCGAAACTACAAAACCAATTTTTATCAAGTTTTGTAAGCATCTGTAATTTTGTCTGACTTGGAAGATATGGTAGTTTTTATCTCAATTGGACCCGGTAGGTAGCGCTGCTATCTGTATGTAGCTCCGAAACTACAAAACCAATTTTTATCAAGTTTTGTAAGCATCTGTAATTTTGTCTGACTTGGAAGATATGGTAGTTTTTATCTCAAATGGACCCGGTAGGTGGCGCTGCTATCGGTATGTAAGCTATCAAATTTGGTAGCTGTTTTCCGGGCAGGACAACGTCTGCCGGGTCCGCTAGTAATCTTATATAAATAAAAATGAGTGTTGCGCAAAAAGCGCATATTTCGAGAATGGCTCGACCAATCCGGCTAATTTATTTTTTTGTATGTTCTTTAAGGCCTACGGAAGCATTTTACATTACATAATTAAATCGATCAAATACTAATACAAACTTGAATCAATTTTTCGTGAGTATCGAATACCGAGTTGTGTGGCTACTTCACTATTTACGTCCCGATGACATATGTTCAAACGGGCCTATTATTTTGTGACGACTATAGTAGGGAATATATACGCCAACCTGTAGTGGAGTAGCGTGGTGGATTAAGCTCCAATCCTTCTACGTGGAGAAAGGAAATAGTGTGATGAAGTGAGATGGTTCAGGCTGAATCAGTGTAAATAGGACGATAATAAGTTTGTAGATTAGGTTATTTTGGATAAAGTTTTGTTCTGTATTTTCTACATTGAAGATATATGAAGCAAAGAAAAAAAAGATAAAATAGATAATATCGGTGTTTGCTTACAAACGAAAAAAAAACGGATTTCAATTACATCAATAAGTACAACAACGTAAGTAGACGAAAAATAGTCAAGTCACGCTTCATCAAAGATTACTCAAAACTCAACTCAAGATTAACTCAAACTCAATTATTACTTCTTATATCTCGATCATATTTAAATGGGACGACATGAAAAGCACAAGTTTTCGATTAAAATAAGAATCACCGAAATCGAATCACCGAACATAAAAAAACCGGCCAAGTGCGTGTCGGACTCGCGCACCGAGGATTTCGTAACTAAAAATGTATGCTTTCCGAAATTTTTCCTTTATCTGTACCATAAGATGTTGCTTCGTATTAAATTTCAAGGGTCTAAGTTCACGGGAAGTACCCTGTAGGTTTTGATTCCTTTACGAATGTCGAAAATTTGCAGCATAAGTGGCTGTATTTTTTGATTGCGTTGATTTTGCAGTTTGATTTTTTTACATCTCCAAGAGGCAGTAAACCTAAGTATTTTATACGAATTTCAGCTTGATTAGAGCCCACGCGTTCCTGAGAAAAAAGGTCTTGACAGACAGACAGCAAAGTGATCATACAAGGGTTCGGTTTTTTCCTTTTGAGGTACGGAACCCTAAAAACAGTTGGATTAAGAACCTCTTTTTTTTGATTTTATATTTGCTTTCATAATCGATGTCATAATCGATTTTCTATTCGATTTTATATTTGATTTTCTATTCGATTTACTATTTGATTTTCTATTCGATTCTATTCGATTCTACGTGAATCTATTCGATTTTGCATTCGATTGAAAATCGCTTAAAAATATATAACTAAGGGAAGGATTTCCGGAAGAATAAAGTGAATTATAACTAGCTTAAAATAAAATATAATACTGTTTTTTTTTTTTAAAATATATAACGAGGTCGGCAAACAAGCGTACGGCTGACCTGATGGTAAGCGATTACCGTAATTTATATACCTCTGCAACTATTTCCAATTATCCCCAGGAGCTCTGGTCACCTTTACTCATCAACAGGAACACAACACTGCTAGAAAGCAGTGTTAATTGGCTGTGATTCTGTAAGGTACTCCAATCGGGCTGTTCCATATTTTAAGCGGGAAATTTGCTGCTGGTGCTAACTTAAACTAACTCAGTTGATATTTAACTGTGACTGGCTACTCAACAGTAAGTACAGTATATTTTGTGTTTAGTCAACTTAATTCTTCAATTCAGTATTAAAAAAGGAAATATTAATCATTTTACGATATTCAGTGAAATAGAAAGAAAAATTTACCGATGCATTCAATTTTAATGGCTCATAAAACATTATCAGCGTTTATGTACCAACCTCAATTGGCCCATTTTTTAATTTCGACCCGTTAATTAGTTTCATTAATATTCAACCGGACTGAAATTAAAACGTTTACGAATTAATGTTACCATTGTTGACTACTCGGATTAATTTGAATATTAGGTACCTATACCTATATAATACCTATGTAATTGCCGTTTCGTTGTACTGGTTAATTCAAAACAATAAAATAAAAAAAAAATTATAAAAAAAAAAATCGCTAAGAACTCGAATTTCAAATTATTTTTGTTTTAAAAAATATAGAATTCTTCGTTTATAATTAGTCATTTGTTTAATGGTTAGCATTCTATTTACATCACATTTGTACGTTTTTCGTCATCATGGATATGTTAAAAATTCAATACCCGAGAGGCAGTACAAAATGCCTTTGAAGAGTTTGTTGCCTCTCGTCCAGCAGAGTTTTTCAAGAAAGGCATCAATAAATTACTACGTTGGCAAAAATGCATTGATTCCATGGGTGTATGGGGTACTTTGATTAATAAAAATAAAAAAAATATAGAAAAAAAGTGCGTTAACTTATTTTATCAAAAATGGCAGTTTCATAGGTAAAGACCCATTATTTTCCACTTAGCGTGTTATTAAAATGTCTCTTTGTATAACGTTTCTCGAAGAAATATAACGCTGTATGATACTGGTTTTAGACGAATGTTCCCAAAGCGTCCGAAGCGATTTATCAAAACTATTCGTAGTTGGTTTACCGGCTTGGTGATGCGAATACCATTTGTTGATGTTCGTCTTCGAATTATTCCGAATATTTTAGAAAGTACTTTTTAACAAAAAATGAATAACTTATAAAAAATATTTCTTGTTTCATACAGAAATAAAATTATGTCACTTTAAATTGAATACATATGTAACTATGATATATAAATAAATAAAATTAAAAAAATAAGTTTTTACTTAATTAGACTGATACATTTTTACTATAGGCACTAAACAGTTGAATGTTTATCACGGAACTAAAAAAAATCAAAACAATAAATAATAATAATATATTAACATCAAATTCGATTAAATAACTAAAATATAAAAAAACATGTTATAAACTTTAAAGTTACGTTCAAGAAAGAAACACGATAGCTACCACTAAGTAAACATCTGATTATTTGAGTCTGGCATAAAGTTAGTTAGGCTTATTAGAATTAGGAGTTTGTGAACTTTAGTTGAAAAGTTTGTTTAAATTTCGTTTTTGTCTGCTTGTTTTTGTTAATTAGACATAGGATGATTCACGAATCCCTTGTGGGTTACTAAAATGATCTTTAAAGATTATATATCAAAATAAATGTATACCTATATTATTTTTTATTAAAAAATACATCTGAAAATAATCCAGCTGCAATTACTAATGTTATGCGAAGAAATAGAAAGAGCCGAGAGATCAAGCGGATTGAATATTGAGGAAAATGACTTAAATTACTTTTTAAAATACATTACTAAAACTGGTAACGGTACTTAAAATACACATTAATGAGGAAACTCAGTCACTATGGCATTAAAAATACCGCACTAAGACTTCTGAGTTCTTATCTTAGTGATAGAGCTCAGAGGGTTGAAGTAAATGGTACTAAGTCGTCTGGGTCTCATATACAGATGAGGTTCCCACAAGGCTCAATTATTGATCCATTCTTGTTTTTAATATACATAAACGATCTACCGTATTTAGTAGAGAAGAGGCATGAGATTGTATTGTTTGCTGATGATACTTCATTAATATTAGAATTACGTAGACAAGAAACCAACTATAACGATGTAAACAATGCTCTCTCTGAACTGGTGCACTGGTTTAGTGTGAATAACTTACTTCTCAATAGTAAAAAAACTAATTGTATCAAAATTTCTGCTCCAAATGTAAAACAAATTGATATGCATCCAAAACTCAGTGGTGGTAAATTGAACTTAGTTAACTCAACTGTTTTTCTAGGAATCACCATTGATTCAAAGTTGCAGTGGGAACCCCATATCTGTCAATTGACGGATATACTGTGTTCTGCAGCGTACGCGGTTAAAAGAATAAGGTATTTGACAGATGTCGATACAGCTAGAGTAGTTTACTTCAGCTACTTCCACAGTATAATGTCCTATGGCATTTCGCTATGGGGCAATGCGGCTGATATTAATGTCATTTTTATTCTGCAGAAAAGGTCTATCCATTATATTTACAAAATGGGAAGTAAAGAATCTCTAAAAGAGAAATTTAAAGAGATCAACATCCTGACCTTTGTAGCGCAGTATATTTATGAAAATATAATGTACATACGGAAATATAGGTATTTATTTGTTAGTCGTAGTGATCGACATGCCTCACATGATGTAACACTCAGGAACGACCACAAATTAATATTTCCTAAATGCCAGCTCAGGAAAAAAAGTATTTCCTTTATAGGAACGTCTATCTCATTATACAATAAGATTCCGGCTGCGATTCAATCTCTGCCTTTACTGAAGTTTAAAAATATTACTAAGCGAACTTTATGTAGTAAAGCCTATTATAACATCAATCTTAATGATGAAAAGGCATGGGATTGAATAAAGCTCGACCAAGCTATGTCTTTGATCTCAATCTGTAAATAAATATAGTTAAAATATTGTAAGGCATGTGGTGGTTTTGTCACACACGATTGGCTGTCTCGTGTTTGTCCTGATCATTTCATGGTCATACTGTTACTTTTTGTCTTGTATATGACTTTAAATCTTTAAAAGAGTACCGAGAGTTTTTTCCTCTGGCTTTTTTTCTCTCGGCCTACACTAGGGACATTAGTTTATCTTATTTATTGTAGTATTTAATAAAGTCGAGGAGATAATAGGAAGGTTATGTCTACCGAGACATTAGAAATTTAAAGTAACTTAATATTTTGATTATTTTGACTAAGTTAAGGTTGCACATAACACTGGGTATATTATCTAAGTTTGTAATGTACCCAATGTAAAGATTATTTTATTTTATTGTTTAATTTTTTTTGCTACCTTAACTTCCTTTTATTGTTGTCGATTTTTTTTAATTCATTTGTATTATTATTTTAGTAAATGACATTATTTTGACTTTCGTTAAGTGTGTATATCATCTTATGTCTGAAATGAGTTAAGTTACCGATCAAAATTATGTACCTATGTTCTGACTGATGCATGCTAAAAAAATCTACGACTACTATAGTTAGTTACAATTGCTATAATAGATATTTGGCATTGGCAGCCTTAGCATTAAACGTTTTGACATCTATTATTCAAATTATTTTTGATATTTACTTTTCAACCGGTCACCAGTTCTAAAATCGGTAACTTCAATGTAAACGGAACCGTAATCGGGTCTTTTAAAACAATTGTACAGAATACACCATACCTGAGCCTCAAATATTATTTAAACGAACTCATTTACAAGGACAATATTGTTTATTATAAACGAAGCTATTAATCTTTCTGCCTTCCCCACGAAATGAATTGTGCCACTTAATAAAGATCTTCGTCACCCCACAGGGAGTCGGGTCTTAACTAATAAATAATTAATGCTCCGCCGAGTATTCGGTTATTGCATTGTTTGGTGATTTTAAAAATAAACGTTTTTTTGTATATAAACGGTTAAATAAATTCGTTACTTTATGTTATTGTATAAATAATTGTGTTTGCTCGCAAACGAAAAAAAAAACCGCCTACAATTTACATCGATAAATAATATAATGTATAATACTTATATACAAAATTACCTTTTCTGTCTCGTCGTTGTGTCCATACAAACTTAACCTACACACAGACGCACACGCAGATCTGAGTTAAACTATCTGTAGTTAAAAAAATAATCAATTAAATTGGCATTTATTAGGGGTAACTCAAAAAACACTCGTCTGATCTCGATCAAATTTAAATGGTATGGTTTATTATGGCAAGCACCAGCAGTCGATTTAAAAAAATAATCATCAGAACCGGTACACTCAGTAAAAATTATGTGGTAACATGCATAAAAAATACAGTCGAATTGAAAACCTCCTCCTTTTTTTAAGTCGGTAAAAAAATTGTGTTCCTGTGAAAAAAATATGATTTTTTATATAATTTTGTGTGTAAGGCTTTTTACTGTTACTTAGTACTGTGTGGCTACGGTACTAAAAAATATAGCCACTCTTCCCGTGGGTGTCGTAAGAGGCGACTAAGGGATAACACAGTTCCACTACCACCTTGGAACTTATAAAGCCGACCGGTGGCGGGATAACCATCCAACTGCTGGCTTTGAAATACACAGGCCGAAGACGGGCAGCAGCGTCTTCGGTGCGACAAAGCCAGCCCTGCGGTCACCAACCCGCTTGCCCAGCGTGGTGACTATGGGTAAACACATGAGTTCACGTTATTTTTGGCGTAAACTTGTGGAGGCCTCTGTCCAGCAGTGGACTGTATAGGCTATAATGATGAAGGCTTTTTAATATAAATATATAGGTTGTTCGACTCCTAACTTCTTCTTCTTGAGGTACCATCTCCTACCGGAGGTCGGCTTCTTCGGAGTCTTCTTCCAGGGGGTCTCCTTCCTTGTACCTTTCCCTGTATTATTAGTTCGAGCAATTTGTACTTCTCGCCATGCATTATTTATCCCAGACATTTCAGCATTTGTTGCTTTTTATCTATAAAACTTCTGCCCCTTTGTTGACCATCTGAAAAACCCCTTTGTTGGAAACTCTATCCGCCCATGATATTCTCAAAACTCTTCTGTATACCCGCATTTCAAATGCCTCTAATCGATTGCTCGTATTTTAAGTTAAGGTCCATGATTCGACACCGTACAGAAGAACCGAAAAAACATAGCATCGTGCCAAACGCATCCTGGTAGATATCTTTAAGAATCGGTTGCAGAGTAAGTGGCGCAACTTCATAAGTGCGTTGCGTGCCTGCTCTATCCGGCGCTTAATTTTTACGCTGTGATTACTTTGGTCATTGACAATGTAGCCTAAGTACTGACTTGTACGCGTTGACTCTTTGTACAGTCTGGTTTCTTACGATTGAATCTGGTGTTATGATCGGTTGCGATTTACCGACTACCTCTGATCTTTAGTTGTATGCAGAACTTAGTAATAATATTTTACTTTATCAACGTTTTTAGGGCTAAAAAAATAGTAATGAACGGTAATGTAGAAGTACGTTGCCAGAGTACATACATTTATTTTAATATTCCGCTTTCAAACAATTAGAAAAAAGACTTAAAAACTGAGTATATCATTCCATTTGCTAATAACAATTTTTTTTTCTTGTTTCGGGTTCACTAATTTTGAAGAGTACTCAAAACTTTTACAAGAAGGTGCATTTTATAAAATAATTTGATAAGACAGAGTTTTATGTTTGTATATATCTAATTATGTACATACATTCTTTTTCGAAGTTTCCATGGTAACCGGCTTCATAAGGGCAAAGCAAGGCCGGGCTTGACTACTTTTAGAATAAATTGTGACCCTTCGCTCAAGTGTTCCAGCCTACATTCTACAAAATAGAACGCCACTGTAATATCCATTACTCCAGTCAAATTAAGCCTTATTTTGCGTGACAACGTTTGCCTTTCTTATTTAAGAATTAAGGAGCGAATTTCACCCTGTAATTATGTGGCCCAGCAAATTGCATACTTCCCTTTTCAAGAATAAGGGTCAAATATATTTTATTTAGTGTCAGACGTGACTGGAGTGACTTTTCATCCCCACTTAAGAAGAACCTTTGCAATATTTTTTGTAACAATTTGATTCAATGTGTAACAATAACAAAACAAACGAATGTAAATAACCGCAATAAATATAATCTGTTCTTTGTGGACCGCAGACAAACGTCAGTCAGTTATTTATGGTGGGATTATTTCGCGGGTGCGGTGGCCAATATGGCACCCGGCGGACTAAGCCGATGATTTAAACATATAGCCCTATCGATTTAGTAAAACGTGAAAAGTAATTAATCATATTACAGCCTCCTTTAGAAAAACGTAAAATGCCTTCAGCGATGAAAGGAAGCTATAATAAAAGTTTAAAAATGATAAAATGGGGGCTTAAAGCCGGTTCGATGAAAAATAATGTAATATTTTTCATAAAATTATATTTATAAAAAGAAATTATTGAACAAAATGAATAATTCAATCAATTAACCGGGTATTTAGGGCTAGGGTTTTTGTGGTCATTGAAATTTTTTCTATAAATATTGTTTAATTGCCCTTTTATGTAAAAAACTATTTATTTCTTTGATCTATTTCTCTTTGACTAAAATGTTTCATTTAATTAACTCTTTGTTGAAACTTTTATTCGTCGGCTGAAATAATTAAATCGGATTGGTACTCTGGACACCTCCATTGTTTTCTTTCGGCGAGCGTTCCCCCGTAACAAATTAGGGATATGTTTGGAAAACATTCATGTATATTTTATGCTTGTCTAGTTCATCTATTAAAAATAAAATTGAATGAATTTCAGAATTTCAGATAACCTACTAAATAAATAGTTCAGTTAAATTCGAAATGATATTTAAAAAATAAATAAAACGATTGCCTAGAATAACACGTTCACGTGATCACATTAATATCTCTGGCTGTTTGGCATACTAAACATATTTTTTAATGCAAATAAAAAACGTGCAAAAAACTTGTTAAAAATTGTATAATGATCACAGTCAAATAAAACTGGTTAAATAATACTGGTTAAAGTAGTATTGTGTTGTAATGTAGCCAGACCTCTAATGCGTTTTTTTAACAGAGGGAATAGGGTCGGCATCTCGCTTGTGGTTATCCAGATGTCGCAGACGTCACAGGTTACTTAACATCGGGCCATATACTTTCTCTTTAATTAAATCATCATCTCGATAATTATTGACTAAAACATCATTTCGTAGTCGACTATTTTCTCGCCAAAACATGCCATTTTATGTACCTAAAATATCTTCAGCTATGCCCCTATGTTTTCGGATTTTTGTAAGTATGCGTAATTTTTCTTTAATGAGTGTCTAAAAATGTATAAAAAATTAGGTAATATTTCTAGTTTTTGAAAACTCCTATTCCCTATAATAATAAGAATACGAAAAAAACCAAGACATTGGGGCATGGTCATAGCAGTTAAAGGTTTAATGTTAAAAAAAATATGATCTAGTGTCATTATCCAAGGAGAAAATAGTCGACTACGTTTGTATGGAGAAAAAGCCAGTATCCTTTCCTCTTAATATTTCTAAATGCATAAGTAACAATTGCTTCAAACTTTCTATATACTTAATATACACCTACATTAAATTAAGTTTTCCTTATAAAAGTCACAATGACCAACATGCAGACGGTTGCTCGACAAATACGTGATTATTTCATTATGTTTATATAATGTACCAGAAATCATAACCAAAAATCTTACGCGATTATTCAAAACAAATAGGTACGCAGAATATGTACTATATAGGGACTACTCTTGGTATTTTTCATTTAAAGCTTGTCACTCCTCCAAATTTCTCTTACAATGCATAGGTTTCATGTAATTTTTTATTTTCTTTGACAATTTGATCCTTCTTTAACAGGAACTTTTTTGTGCTCAGAGCGAGCAGTCTTTGTCATTTAATTAGTAAAATTTAAAGGGTTCGCGTACCAGACCACGTTCTGTTGCTTAAACTGTGTTGTCAAGGCAGAATTTTCACTTTATAGTTGTTTCTGGTTCTTTTGTTAATATTAAAGAAAACACCTGGCTGGTTTTCTTCGTGTTCCCATACGATATTTTTATTAAACGACTAGGTCGGAAAAGAGTGGACGGCTCTACTAGTTGTATAAAAAAAGTGCGTGCGGACAAAGTACACATGTCAGAAGTGAAACTTCTTTGGGAAAACTAATTTTTAAGTCTCGTTAGTGTGTGTCGTGTAGTGACCCTGCTTTCTGTTCCGAGGGTTGTGGGTTTGATTCCCACCCCGAGCCTGCGTGTAATATAAATATTTATTTATATATTTATATATGTATTATTTATAAGTATGTTTATCGAAAAAAAAAATACTAGTCGGCTGTTACCTATCACACAAGCATTGAGTTGCTTACTTTAGGAACAGACGACCGTGTGTATATTATGTAGATATTTATTTATTTATATTTATACAAATATAAAGCTTTAGGTTTCCGTTCTAGAGCCATCGACAAAAACCTTGCCATTTCATCAAAACGTTGCCGTTTCATCGTAAATAAGTTTCACTTCTAAAAGATAGAAATAAAGTTGGCAATTTTGGCTTCTTTCTCAATTATAGAATCTCTTCCAAAAATATTGTTTTACAAAATTGAATTTTTCAGAGTTTTATTATAAGCATGAAATATTACCTATATTAACATTATTATTTCAATATGAATTAAAAATGAACTAAACATAATTGCCCCGCAAATATTCGTTCCATTTTTGTTAATTTGATGTAGGTAAAAAAGATGATGCAAGGCATGCCTCTGTTTTAAAAGGTAGGTGTATACTTTTGACATGGCAACATGCCATCAAACTTTTATAAGCATTTTACGAACTATAATTATCATAAACTACCATTAAGCCAAATAAATGACAAACCTACAATTTTTTTTAGCAAATATTAATTATTTTTTATGTATCTTTTAGGGCTTAAGCATTATCTATGTAAGCAAACAAAAAAAAAGTATTGTAAATATCTATAAAAGTTCAGCCACTTCGTACAAATACGAAATATGTATGATTTATATAACTTCCAGGTTCACCGCTCTTCTATCAGTGAAAAACGTATCAAAATCCATTGTGTGGTTTATAAAAGCAAAGATTTTTTTTTAACACAGGGAAATTACCTTTTTATTTTATATATATTAGTCAACTAACATGCAGCTCACAGACAACCGCTTAATTTCTAACCCCGCGGGAATGTCCGGATAAATGGCTATATGCTATTTTGAATCTCCAGTTACCTAACGTACTAAGTTTCATTACAATAAATCCTTCTTCACAAAATTTCACATTTATAATATTAGCAGGGATTTAAAGCATGTCTATTAATATTCCAACGTCATAACTTGTTTTAATACGTCGAACGATGTCCTTAAACTTTCAAAATATATCCCAGGATATAACAATTAACTACAATACGTTTTCATCGAATCAATTTGTGTTGACACAATGCTTGGTAATAGGATTATTTCGGTAATAATGTTAGCCAGAAAGAGACGTGTTGAGAATAATGTTGCTAATAAGCTTGTTGAGTCTGCGGTTAGTTTATTTTGTATATGATAATAAAATAGTGACAAATTGGTAAAATGTGTGAACGGTGGTTACTATTTCTGTATTATGACTGACGTTATTTCAGTATGGTGCCGGCGTAGTAGAATAGCATCGCCCGGGGCATAGCATCGGGATGTGGGCAGCAGCACATCCCAAGGCCTATCACATCCAGCTACACTGCACTCACAAACCCGCTTGCCCAGCGTGGTGACTATGGGCAAATTCCTCTATGGCTAGTCACAAAAAAACGAGCATACTTTAGACCACACGACTGAAGTAAAACTTACGAAACGTATTTCTCTCTCTTTCTATCTTCACCAAGTTATATCTCCCTCTCAACTTCGCCCGATCACACTTTTCGTAACACTCAGGTCACATTTACCCCCCCTCCCCCCCCCAAGGTACAACTAGCAAGCTACAAACTACCAGCTTACAACCCAAGTCAAGCGAGAAGCAGAAGTTTTATTTCAAAAATGAAGTCTCCCAGTTCTCGGTGGCCCTACTATTCCGGGTTACAGCTGCAGCCCTGGTTACGGTAGGGTAGAGGGTGCTAAGAATTCCCGGGTTGCGGATGCCTGTTGCAAGCTTAACCTTGGCATAATATTTTCGTGATACTACTCATTTATTGAAAGGATTGTAAGTGCTTCGTAAATATTTAAATCTACGTAATATGGTTTTAAGATGTTGTATCTTGTACCTATGTACTTTCGTGTGTAGAATTTTCAGTCACGAGTTTTTTTTTAAACGTTGAAATAAGAAACGATAGGTTTGTTTCAAAGTAAATAATAAAGAGGACATGATTTAAAATAAAACTTTTTGTATCGTCTCACATAAATTTATTTCTTCATATACATTATGTATAATTTGCGAATCCACCGTGTCCCGGGACGCAGCGCGGGTATTTATTACTTTTATAAAACAATAGTCTACAAACTCCTAAATACATACACACACCGTCCCGCCATATTGCGTCCGCCATTATATTAAAATATATTTAAGCTATGGCAACACAGTGCCGACTTAGCAATTCATAATATACAGAACGCAAGACTACAGGATTGGGGATTGCAACATTACATCGAAATAATTTATACAAATTATTCATTAAATTTACGTCTCGATCGATAATGGGGAAATGATATTATTTATATTAAATATCATAAAAAATTTCTCATTTTTGATTTAAAAAATTTAACCTATTATAAAAATATTTTTTTATTATTATTTATATCTAGGGCTGTCATCAACAATGAATGTGATTTTTTTTTCATATTTATTGTACGTTTGAATAATTTTAATAATATCAATTCCCCATCATTTATGGTATTTGTCACTTAATTAAAATAATACACTAAGATTACAATGGACCTTAAAATATAATAGGTAAAAAAAATTAAGATATTCCGAGCAATAGCTTGAACAGGATTACAACATTACAAATTAAAAACACAAGTAAAATGATTAAATCAGTCTTTGCAGAAAGAAATATTAACATATATTTGAAAAACGATCACTGATTTAACACATTAGCTTTGTACTAAACAATGGAATTAGTAAAACAGCACCTCTTATGGCAAACGTGTTTTAGAGTGTGAATCGTAAAACCAGTAATTGGTAAAAAGAATAGATTGTTTTGTTTGTTTTTAATACATATGATAACAGTTTTTAGTGTTGGTTTTACTTCTCACACTACTTAACACTGTTTATAATTATTACAATAATTAAATAATAACCTAAAAGTGGAGCAAAATTTAAGTTACACATGATATTTAATGATTTCGAAAACAGCATCAAAACTTCTCAATTAAAAAAGACAATTACTACGATGTAATTTACAAACGCAAAAAAATAATGTAAGTACTCAAAAATGAAACCTCTTTAGTTGTCTTCATTTTATTCTACAAATAACAAAAAATAAAAAATAAAATAATTTGTGATATTTAGTATTAAAAAACTGCTAAAAATGGAGCTGCCTGTATATTTTACGCATAATAATAATAATAAAAAAACAATAAACGTATGATACAAGGAGTAATTTAAATTTAAAGCGTAATATAAGCCAAGGATATGACAAAACTCCCATTCCACTAGCGTGTAAGCAGACGCTACGTACATATGTATCTTCAACGAGTATTAAATTTTTACTATAACTTCATTTAACAATATTTTTTTCATTAAAATCTACATACGTTTTTCTCATATTAGATTAACGGCACAATGCAGACCCTTTATCGTTAGACATACTGGTGATACAATGTATAGCTTATATGTATTATAATTAATTTCCATATAAATGGAATAAAATCTGCAATGTGCGTTGTTACTTTATCTACGTGTAAGATTGGCAGTTGACGTTTATGTTGACCGAATGAAGATATACCATAGACAAAAAGTTCATTGATCGAATGATTTCGAGTGTCAGTTACAGTTCATTTATAATTTTTATATTGTATGTATTATAGATACCGATTATTATAATCGGTATATTACCGATGAGAAATGTATAAGTGATGTCTATAGGATCCGCGGACCGCGTATAATATCTAAGTTAAAAGCTCAACTTTAACTTACTTAGATACAGAGTATAGTTTGTATAAAACGAGTGGAAAACCTTAACACGTAACTAGGCGAAGGGGTTACTGTAAAAGATAACGTACTACACTTAAAGATACCTTACAATAGTGTAATGTGAGGATTACCACAAATTATTTATTTCAAGGCGCGAAAATAATTATAATTGTTTCAAATCGGCGAACACTTCCACTTTACCAGAACGATGTCGTTGTTTTATAGGGAACTTTGAATGTAAATAGTTCTTAGCAATCGAAACTTACTAAACTTTTTCGATTTTTTAATCGATTTAAATCATTCGAACAGTTTCTTATAATCGATTTCTTTCCTTATTTCATTAAAACATTACAACACACAGACAAAACATTTTTTTTCTACCTAACAATAGATATGTCATTTCATCACCGTCTTCACTAAAGTGTGGCAGTGATATTAGAAAAAATATTTTCTAAATCTATTCAAGTTAACGGAAATACTAAACCCTTAAGAAATCTGTTCAATATTGTTCATTTTGTTTTAAAAACTAATAATGGCAGTATGAAATTACAAATTGGCTTTTTAACTGGGCAATAGATACAGTTAAGGCGTAAATTAAAGCTATTTACACAAAGAAAATACACACTACGCACGAAAAAGGATTTCACACGACACAGCCGATTCGTCTAAAGTTGTTATATTGCATTAATGAAACGTGTTACCGCAATATACACTACTTAACGTATTTAACACCACATATGAAAAATAAATTTCTAATTACAGCTGCAATAACTATTTATACATTTTACAATATATGTTGATATATGTGACGATCAGATTAAAATATGTCGCGTAACGTCATCTAAGCGCACTGATTTTCAATTTCTAATTACATTATATTACGCTAAATCATATATCGCGGCATAATTAGACAGTTATTTTTTTTTTGAATTTCGAATTTCTATTAAAAATGCGTTTCTGAAATGTTTAAAGTATTTAATATGGCCAATCGAACTATAAAAATATCTCGATGGGCCGCGCTTTTATCTATAGTATAATTATAGGGTCGAGGTTTCTATAATATATTTACCCTTCCGACTCACAATCATGTTTACTATGGTCTTCGTAAATATACATCATAAGTAACTTTTTCCTAGGCACTCATATATTATAGCCTTATACGTGTACGACACTGAAGTGAACGAGATTACGATCAGTCAGTTCATGAGAACACTGCGTCCAATTAGTTTACCAGCCTTGCCGACTTTAAACACTTTTTAATTTTTATTTAACTTTGCAGATATTCTTGTTGTTTTTTTTTAAAATCAATTTAAAACGCATGCCATTAAAAATATTAAGCTAAAAATGTAATAAGTATTATATTATTTCATTTAACGTTTTCCTAATATATTCCCGCGATATTTCAGAGTCCTTTTCAATATGGTAATTGAAAGAGCATAATTTTAATACGAGAGCATCTGCTGTTAGCGTAGTTCGCCATTAAAATGACGTTCGCATAAAGAGTAATCTTATTATAAAATTTAAAACGTAGTGCAATATGGAATCTCTTTGAGAAGATAACGTAAATCCCCTTTATATTTTATCGTTATCGGTTTGAGATACATAGTAAATAATATATTGTTAATGACACGCGTACTTCCAGTATGACATTTAACCATAGACAATTTTTTTTTTTTTTTCAATAAGGCGTCTACATACATGCGGCAAGGTTAGTGTCGGTTTAGACGAGTCTGTCTCAGCGTCAGTTGGCGTAGTGGTCGAACGAGCCGAGGTACTCCAGCGCAGCGCGATAGCAGAATTCGTACTGGTCCTGTGACAAAATAATTGGTTAAATGGTTATAAATAAGACTTAATATTTTCTTTACTATTAGACTTTGATAATCTTAGAACTGCTAAGCCTAGTAAGTCAATACTCAGTAGCATTCTTGATTGAAGGTTGACTGTTGTGTTATCAAATATATACTATAGAATTATGGGTAACGATAAGCTATTAAAACTATCGGGATATTTGGTCAATTTTTCGTTTAAAAATTCATTCTAAGAAAAGCCGATAGATGAATAGTTACCAAATAGAATATGAAATCTTAAAAATATAGGTTGTGTTATACTACATTTAAAAAGTTAAAAAATACAATTTGACAATATATGTGTGAAAATAAATGTGTTTTCAAATAGAAAATACAAGCTCATTATTTGAACTTGGTAGATAGTCGAGTGAGTGAATTATAAATAAAGTTATAGACAATTTTGAAAATTTTAATGTCTGTGTATGTATGTTATGTTGATGTGAAATACACGTACACAACCAAAATAAATAACATTAATTTAACTAAACAGAAAGTAAGGGAATTTTGTAATTTGATTTGTGAATTAGTAAACGAGTATTTACATTATTAAGGCTATTACGAATCAAATTAAAAAGTTTCAAGTTAAGAGTTGCTTTATTTTATCATGTACTAAACTAAAATTTACTTTTAGTGAATTCGTTAAACTCGAGTAAAAGTTCGTCTTCTGCGACTAATTCCATAATAACGACGCGGTTAAGTTGTCATAAAAGATTTGACAAAAGTAGTTTTAACTTTTAGACATGGCAATTATCATTATTTTCCAACCTATTATTATATTATTACCCACTTGAAAAAAAGGGGACTTCTCAATTTGAATGTATTTTTTTTATGTGTGCTACCGCATTACGGTACACACAGTTACAGGATTGTACCTGTTGCGCTGGCTGTTGCGGGTTCGATCCCCGCACATCAGAAACATTTGTATTGACCATACAGTTTTTGCCGTGGTCTGGGTGTTTGTGCAGTCCTTGTGGGTCTCCCCACCGTGCCTTGGAGAGCACGTTAAGCCGTCGGTCCCGGTTGTTATCATGTACACCTGATAGCGATCGTTACTATCTGTAGTCTGTTAGTAGGGAATGTATCTGCCAACCCGTATTGGAGCAGCGTGGTGGATTACAGGCTGAAGCGCGTACCGCATAACTTTTTACTGGGTGTACCGATTTGGATGATTCTCTTTTTTTTAATCAAAAGCTGGTGCTCGTTCTTCTTCTTAGTCGCACGCTCCTGTCACAGTGATCGTGGCTGCGCTGACGAGGGACATAGTGGGGTTTTGGTGGGTCGATAATATTTTCGAGGGTAGCTCTCCTGGCGATGTGACTCCATTTCCCTCTGTTGGAGGCGTCGCGAGTACACTGGACCATGGTGGTGTTCGTTATATGGTGCCATTAAAATTTAATCGAGATCTGAAGAGTACTTTTTGAGTAATCCCTAACAATACTAGTCTATAGTTCACCTGTAATAGAGTTTGTAGACACTTCCAGCTATCTTTGTTGGAATCTAACAATTTATAAGGTGGGCTTACAAACGACCTTTACATTGTAAGCCAATTCCATTATAAATAATTACTTAGTCGATACGCAGAATTTACAGCCATCGGGCGTGTTAAATTCCCCAGTGTAAAGTGTATTCAGACCTTTTGCAAGTTAATTTAGATTTAGCATTTCGTTTTTTTTTTTCGTGCATTCCTCGTCGATTGAAAACATTGATTTGTTGAATGAATCACGAATTTAACTTATCTTTAGGTCTCTGGATAGTTTTATTAATTAAAAAAAATGTAACTTTAGTTTATTTTTACTAACTAACATTAACTTTAGTAAAAATTATGCAGCGAGATTTTTTATGCAAATTATTTAAAAAAAAACTTAGTCGCAAACAACCGACGTAAATAAATAGATAAAAATTAAAATTAATGCACTCAAATTCGTGCCCCGTCGCTAAGCGCATTGAATTTAATTAAAAAGTGCGGTCATTTGAGGAAAGTGCTAAAAAAAAAATGTGGAAATAGAATGTACGAATTTTTTATTCACTCATTTTGCGGGATGCATTTTTAGAGTGGGAATACACGTGGACGCTAAGTTTCACGTGTAAATTAAATTTTATCAGAGCGAACAATAAAAAATATATTTTTTACTTTATTTTAATCATATATTTTTAAATCAGCTTAATGTTTTATTTCATATTCTTATGAAGGCAAATTTTTGTCTTTTAATAAGTGGTCAGTACTTGACTAGATTATAAAAAAATGTAAAATACAAATTTAGTACTTCTATGTACAAAGTTTACATGCATGATGTATTGGTGTTAGAGGCACATTCCTGAATAAAAGGTACTAAATGAAAACCTTCTACAACACTGTAGACGATTGTTGGTTATTCTATTTTTCAAAGGTTACGACTGTAATAGTATAAATTTATAAATAGTACTAGTTTCCGCGCAAACGTTGTTTTGTCATATATGTTATTAACTGCTTAGTCCCCCCGCCCCCCTAATAACTTAGGGGTATGTAAATAGATGTTTGCCGATTCTCAGACCTACCCGATATGCACACCAAATTTCATAAAAATCTGTCCAGCCGTTTCGGAGGAGTATTGTAACTAATACTGTAACACGAGAATTTTATATAAAAGATAAATTTCTTTGCGTGTATTGATATGTGAATTTAAAGTACAAGTAGAGTGAGCATGTTATTTCATAGTGTATGTATGTGTTGTATCATGGTGTACGTATGAACGTGTCATGACAAAATATGGTGAGCGCGTCTCGTTATAGTGTACGTGTGAACAGGTCGTGTTATATAGTGTCATGTAATATATTGTACATATGAGTATGTAATTGATCATATGCCAAAGTATATTGAGCGTGTATTGAGCGTGGATGGTGTCATGTCACAGTGTACGCGTGAACATTTTATTTATAGTATACGTATGAGCGTGTCACGTCACAGTGTGCACGTGAGCGTGTTATGTCAGTGTACATAGCCCCGCGCGGGCGTGCGCGCGTGCGTGCGTGCGTGTGTGTGTGTGCGTGCTTGTGTGTGTGCGTGTGTGTGTGCGTGCGTGTGAGTGCGTGCGTGCGTGCGTGCGTGTGTATGTGTGTGTGTGTGTGTGTGTGTGTGTATGTGTGTGTGTGTGTGTGTGTGTGCGTGCGTGCGAGCGTATGTGTGTGCGTGCTTGTGTGTGTGTGTTGTGTGTGTGTGTGTTGTGTGTGTGTGTGTTGTGTGTGTGTGCGTGCTTGTGTGTGCGTGTGTATGTATGTGCGTGTGTGTGTGTCGTACCTCAGTTTGCACCATGGCGGGGCGCTGCGTGCGCAGCGTGCGGACGGTCTGGAACACGTCCACGACGCCCTCGTACTGCATGCGCTCCAGCACCGTCGACAGCGTGATGAACACTCCCGTGCGGCCCACTCCGGCGCTACGACAACACAGACTAGATGTCAGTCTCGTAAATTGAAAAACTGTTTATACCTTCTTCTTTAATTTATTTGTATAAAATAATTAAATAATTTTATTAAACATGCTGTGTGGTTACGACAGTAAAGTATAAAGGATGTAATAAATATATTTTATTAAGCTGTGTGATTACGGTAGTAAAGAAAATAGCCACCCCCTCTCTTCTCGTGGTCGTCGCAAGAGGCGACTAAGGGATGAAACATTTCCACTACCACCTTTGAACTTAAAAAGCCGACCGATGGCGGGATAACCATCCAACTGCTGTCTTTGAAAAACACAGACCGAAGACGGGCAGCAGCATCTTCGGTGTGACAAAGCTAGCCCTGCGATCACCAACCCGCCTGCCCAGCTTGGTGACTATGGGCAAAACACATGAGCTCACGCCGTTTTTGGCGTGAACTTGGGGAGACTTACGTCCAGCAGTGGACTGCGATACGCTGATGTGTGTGATCAAAAATATCCGTTTAAAAATGAAATGTTCAGATATTTGTTAGAGCAACTAATAATGGTTATTATAAACAACCAAATATTGTAAACAGTAATGTGCAATAAATATGACATTTGTAATTTAAAGCTTTATTTTTCGATAGTTTATTATAGTAGTATATAGAATAGTAGTATATTTGAGCCGCTGCAGCGGAATAATTCAAGCACGTATTACCTATTAAAAAAAACATTCCATTGTCAGATAATCACATCATCATCATCACAGCAGCCTGTCAGATAATACTTAAATATAATTCAGCCGTATTATTAAAAGCGTAGATTAATTAAGCTTTGAATTTTCCATTCTTGTCCTAAGGCCTCAATATGACATACCTGCAGTGTACAGTGATGGGCCCGTCTTGACCGAACTGCTCTTTGGTCTTGTGAACTTGTCCAAGGAAGTCGATGAAACCTTCGCCGCTCTTGGGCACACCTTGTTCCGGCCAGTCCGTGAACTGGAACTGGCGAACTGTTCTGGACGCTCCATCTCGAGCATCCGTTACCTAGGCAGAATTGTTTTTAAAGGACGGCAAACAATATACGTCTCAAGAATGGTATGCGGTTGCCGTAGCCTATAGACGCCTGCAACACTGGAAGCATTGTAAGAGCATTGCCGACCCTCCCCAGGAGCTCTGGTCATCATACTCACTCACCACAGGAACACAACACTACTCGAAAACACTAACATTTAGCTGGAATCTTCTGTACAATACCTCAACGAAAGTCATAACATAGTAATTGTTTTTTTGAAACTGGTGAAATTATATTTAAAAATTAAGGTATAAAAAGATCTAATTTTTTTAGATTTTCATATCCAAAGGGAGTCTAATGAGTTCCTATTGTTAAGGTTCCGCTTTTCATTTGTTATAGGATGTACCTTTTGTATCTTAATGGGTAGATACATGATATTTTTATACAGAGTTTGTATTAAAGGTCGCTATAGAAATATGTAATAACAATAAAATAATTACAAAAATTAAAAAGATTCCATTGAAACGCACGGACAGCAAGACTCAATCAAATAATTCAATCAATATCTTTTCAAAGCAACGAATCTAAAATAAATTGAATTTTCTATGAATTTGTGTTTAGTTAACATCCCTTTTATATTTTGATTTTTGCTATTCAAATTTCAGATAAAATAAAAATGTAATTTATAATATTCGTATAAAAAAAATGTTTTTATAATAATAACCTTGAATTCCCTCAAGATGTACTGAGGCATGTTGTACTCGGCGATAGGGTCCACGACGAAGCATTGATAGCGTGCTGAACGATCGGAAGGCCAATACTGATGGCATTTTTCCTGAAACATTAATTGTGTGAAAATGGGAACGTAACACAAATTATAATTTATAATAATAGTAAATATAAACTCACCCTGCCCATTTCCTTCAATTTTGTAAGCATAACTATGATAGTGGAGTTATGTTCCCAAAGCATTCGCCAGAAGTCGTCGTTTGTGTCAGGGAGTGGACCTTGAGTGGCAATGTAGGCAGCCCTGTATCTATATCCATCAACAAACGATGCGTTGATATAGTCGGATCCATCGCGTGGAGTCAAACAGACACGAGTCGACTCATATGGCAAAATGTGCACCAGTCGATTCTTATGTTTATTACAAGGCAAGCTGGCTGATACGAAACGGCTCGAATCGGCCTTCATGTTAGCCAGTTTCTTGAACTCTAATTCCATTCCAGTGATATTTTCAATCGTATCGATACGCATTAGCTTTTGGATGTGTGAGTGTAAGTTGCGAGCTGGAACTTCAGTGTCACCGCAAATAACGGCTTCGAGTAAGGCATCGTGAATGAAGATGTACTGATCTTCGGTTTGCACCATGTAATTCCGCTGAGCTCGTAAACAAGTGACGTGACCGTATATGTCGACAGTGCGTTCATGTCTTGCTCTCTCGAGCATTGAATCGATAACGATAAAGCAACCCGTACGTCCAACACCAGCGGAGCAATGAACAACTAACGGGCCAGCATCTGGTGGATTCAGTGCTCGAACACGTCGGAGGAATTGTAAGAAAGGAGCTGGGTGGTCTGGCACTCCATGGTCGGGCCAAGCAGTAAATTGTAGTTGTTTAATTTCTCGCCGCTCTGCTCCCCCATTCCTAGTTACTTGGAATGTTCGAATACAATACGTAGCAAGTTCCTGAACTTCTGCGATGGTGACCGTCATCATGCCATACGACTCACTCCCTCGACTAGGCCAGTATTGGTCACATTTAATTCTAGTTCGCTCTTCTAATTTTGTCATCATTACTATAGTGGACGTTCGTAGTTCCCAGCACATTCGCCAGAAATCAGCAAACGTTTCTTGTAGTGGTCCTTGAGTTGCAACGTATGCATTATGTTTACGGTACCCATCGCAATAGTTGGCATTTATATAATCACTTCCAAGTATTCCATCGATAGGTTGGAGTATCACACGACTATGGTCGTAGGCGATGACATTCGCGTAACGGTTCTTCGGTTTGTTTACTTCCATGTTAGAATGATCCCACGTGAATTGTTGGCCCGGTTCTATACTTTCATATTCCTGGGAGAACTTGAGATTATCATTAGCTTTTAATCTGTCAATATGTTCAGCGAGTTCAGATATCGGTATAGGCGGATGAGATATCATAGCCGGAGTTTGGAAATTCAAACGTCGCATCTCTACTGGATCTGAAGGCGCGCCGAATCCTATATCAGCAGACATTAAAGGTCGAGTAACAGCTGATTGATCTGGTGTTTTGCAAGGTTGTCTTCTTCTCTTCACAATAAACAGAAGTACTAAACACAGAGAAAGCATTAATGCTGCTATGATAGGCCCCACAACCCAGAGCATGCCAGCTTCTTTTCTATTTTCTTCTATTCTTATTTCAGGATCCCCATTAATGTCTTTAGGATCAGGTCTACTTGGTTCTTCACCGGGCGGTGCTTCTCGCATATCTAACGATAAATATTCTGAAAAAGGGCTAGATGTGTACAAATGCTTTTGGGGTGTATCTACAACGGCTCTAACAAAAACCCTGTACTTTTTATTAGGATTAAGTTTTCTATTAAGAAAACCTTCATATACTTCATCATTACCAAGATGGAAGGTGTAAAGTATATTTCTTTGCAAAAACTTTGCAGCAATATATGGTGCATTTTCATCATCTGTTCTTGCATTATTTTTTATTAAATCCTCTGTTAAAAATTGATCTGGATTTTTATGATTATGTGATTTGTCGTCAGGAACTACAACTAGATAATAATGCGAAATAGGTCCGTATTCTTCGGATGCTTGAGGTAGAATTACGAGTATTTCATTTTCAACAACACCATAAAAGTCCGGCTTTACCATTGGTTTCGGTGCGGCCATCTGCGTTGTTACGAATATCGTAGTAGGAGGTCTGTAGGAATTATCATTAGGTATGGCACTTATGTTAACATTATACGTAGTGAACGGAGATAAATCGTTAATAGAATATGACGTTCTATCATGTTTAACTATTATTTCCCTTTTAGGAATTTCTTGCGTTTGCGTCATCCCAAGCGAATCGACGAATTCTTTAATGGCATTGTATGAAATCTTATAGCTAACCGGGTTTAAGCGTAACGGGGGGGACCACGACAGAGTCATGGAATGGGTGGACACATCTTGAGCTCTAAGATGTAAAGGCACTTCTTCTGGCTTCACTTTAACAGTAACCTTCTCTGATAATCTTCCTAAACCGTCTGCAGTTTTGGCTGCCACAGCAATAGCATATTCTGCAAATTTGTCTAAATTTTCTAAGTTTGCAGAATGAGTTACATGAACATTTATATGCTGCCATTCATCTAAATCCTCCACAGGCGTCATCGTGTAAAATATAACATAACCTATTATTTTCTTCCTTGAAGGAACGGGTTCCCACCATACTTCTACGCCAGATTCTGACGTTGCTACAGCTTTGACTGACATTGGTGCTCTTCCAATATCTCTTTCAGTGTGAGCTGTAACATCTTTACTATACGGGCCTGGACCTTGATCCGTGTAAGCTCTAACTTTGAACACATAATGAGCATCTTCTTCAAGACCCGTAAATACAACTTTTGTTGATTCCGTCGTCTTTTCAATCAGAGATGATTGATCTCCTCTTTTGTAAAATTGAACATCGTATTTTTTAATCTGTCCGCTGCGGTCAGCTCTTATTGGTGGCTCCCACGTTACACTAATGACATCTGGTGTTTGGAAATGATATGTTACGTTTGTGGGCGGCCCTTTTGGCGCTCCTTCTGGAGTTAGCCAATATTTAATTGCTTCTTGACCAATACCGATTTGATTTCTGCCAGCTACTCTAAATTCATACTGCACTCCTCTTTCTAAATCATTAATTCTATGTGAGGTAACTTTAGTTCCGGAAAATTTAACTTCTTCAAGAGGTTGATCCTTAATACCATACCTCAGTCTATAACCAAGCAAATCTCCATATGTTTGAGTGGGTTTTGCCCATTCTATTTCAATCGAGACTATGGGGTCTTGTTTCAAAATCCTACAACAAATAAAAATAATTACAAACAAAATGTAAGAAATATAAATAGACTATAATAATAAAATAATATAAATAGCACTATATTATTTTTAATGATACCGCAAATTATCACGTGACTATTAAAAATCTAATATTTTTTAAGATTAATCGTCTTTTTTCTCATGTATAAAATACCATGTCACAAAATTTTTATTTTGTCACTATAACTTACTTTAAATTGACAGTTGGTCTGTTTGGTACTCCACCAGGAGTTTTTACCGAGACCGGAGCGCTCCTGTCCCCGTCTCCCTTTCTTGTAAGCGCCGCTACTTGCACGCTATATCGGGTATCCGGTTGTAACCCGGATACGTTCAGTTCTAGGGTCGAGTCGTCCATCACGTTGAATCTCATCGGGTCGTTCAGGAGGCCCTTACCCTGTTCAAATATATACCTTGTATTTATTTTTTTATTTCAGAAAAATCCGCTAGTTAATTCTATAAATCTTATAAAGACGAAAGTTTGTGAAAATTAATAGATATTTGTTACACTTTTAATCGAAATCGATTAGACTTCTTTGTTATGACTGCACTTTGTATGAATATTGTTTAATTAGTATCTAGCATGTAGCCTCCTTTTAATAAGAAATCACTACAAAACGGTGTTTTGCACATGTCAAAAAAGGGAATAAAAACATGTATAAAATATAAAATTAATATATTGTAGTGTTACCTCTTCTCTCACTTCTTGCACGTGTACATGATAACCTCTTATGATTCCGTTTTTCTCTTTTTCGGGAGGCGGCTTCCATGTCACATGGATCGACGTAGAGTTGATAGCAGTCACTTTGACTTCTTGAGGTTCTCCGGGCACTGTGAGCGTACAAAGAATATGTTAGAAAATCTGAGCCCCATTTTTCCTCACGTAGACCTAAAATGCCCTATCAGCATCTAAGGGAGCGTGCTAGAAAACTACCTTAAGCTGAACGTTTAAAGGGCTAGGTTGGAATAAAGCTTCGATGGCTTATTGTTAAGCGTTGCGTAATTTTTATCTTTGAAAAAAAATCACGATGTGCGGTCGGTAGTCCCCGTCGGTCATGCTGATAGAGTATTTCGGTCGCGACGCATTCCGCCGCTCAGCATCTCGATCGGGCATTTGAATACCAACACACACTGATAAAATTAACTTTAACGCCCTTTCACATCTTCATAACCAATTAAAAACAATTACCTTTCAATCCACATCGTTTAGATCAACTAAAATCGTCAAGCTTTACAAAGAGTTAACATTTAGTAAGTCATCTATAAAGATTATTAGAGGCAGCGTTTCTATTCTAAACAAATCGTTTTGTAACACATTCTGCAAGGGATTACACACAGTGAATAAGACTCAGTGGCACATTTATTAGTAGAGGAATACACCAAATCTTAGTCGTTAAATAAAGTACACAAAACCATAGTCCTTAGACTTTTACACTTGCAGATTGTTTTCAAGAGGTTTATAGATAAATAATTGTGCTAGGAAGAACGAACTACATAAAGCTTAGGCACAAGCACAAATGCACATAAATACAAGCACTATAGTAATTTATACTCACTCTTTATAGCTGTACGGGTTACCAGCGGCCCATACAAAGTCAGTGACGAGAGAAAAAAGAGAAAAACGCATTCAAGTACATTTAAGACAAATTGTGCGAACATTGCAGGGCGAACGGAACTACTAAGTGAGAGATAACGAGTAGAACGCTTGTCGGCAAATTGGGGATACTCTTATTATTTCACTTCCTTGTGTATTTTGAGCTCTTTAAGAGGCGCATTTAGGTTAAGCCACTTGGGACGTTAGTGCCGGTTTATGTTCGCGTGCATCGTCTTTTTCTGCTCACATGTACATGACACGACTGGGAATATAAGTTATTTCACACATGGGGCATTATTTTTCTCTTGCGACGAGTCGGTAAAGATGAATCATGTATTGTATTATATTTTAAACTTTAGTCAGTATTTTTATATTTTGAGAGCAGTAGAAGACGGAACACGTTCATGGCCCCTTTAGTCCCTTTACGTAGGCGGTTCACTCACACGCACATGTATTGATTAAGGCGACGGCGCCGGTCTATGTGTGTGTGCTTCATCAGTGTTGTCTTGTTCTCTTTGGGCGCCACCTGCTGCCGTGTGTAGTCCATTGTACCTTGTGTTGCTATCCTCAGTGATATTTGTGAATGTGTCTGTGTCATTGTCCGTTGGCTGTATATCTTCGAAAACGGTTCAGTATAAAATTAGCATATATTATACAGGAGCTGTAGCCGAACATTGGGGTAGCGTTCTGTCTATTCCATTCATTCCTCGTCAATGGCATTAGCGTAAGTTAGGCGTAGTATTTTGTATGTCACAATATATTCTAGTGTGCATGCACGACGATAGTTTGATAGAGTATACAGAAGATAGAGGAAGATAGAGAAACGTCTACTGGCGAGAAGTTGTAGCTTTATAGTAAGTGGATAGATAGAGATAGAGGGAAAGAAGTAGAAATAGCGCGTAGTCTAGACCGAGCTGAGCAGTTGGGGAATATAGGTGCAGAGCGTTGCGGATCTGATCCTTTGGATACTTTGGGGTGTGACCAAGTAATAGTGAGGATCCTCGGGATCATCGTCAGTCTCCGCTGCTTTCACGCTAAGAGTATATAGTCAGAGTATTGAGTAGAGAATAGTTGTGAGTAGTATAGCATGCGCGCGTGTCGTGTAGGACGGTATTGGTATTCAAATGCGGCGCTCGGGCCGTGGTGCGTGTCGGGCTGAATGACCGCGAACCCACTCAGAAACTTGAACCGAACGGTTCATAGCTTTGCGATGCAAAGGCCGTGTGATTTAGGGAGATGTAGGAATTATGCAAAATAGTAAATTAAAATTTCACCGAGCGTTTGAATTGCATGAGATCACTTCGGAAGGGAAATGTAAACTAGCGGTCATTCGCAAATTCCATCTGAATTTCTATGTCCCATCTGCGGCAACGGCTTGTACATTGCAATATGGGTTCACGAGTCTCAGTAGGTCCCCCGGTCATTCCATGTTATGCCACGCACTCGCTCTCTCACCTTGTGTCGTCGCTAGTGGTGCTGAGTGCTCCTAAAAGTGCTATTCTTGCTTCGCACGATTTCACAATTATAAAAATAATATATACAAATGTGCTCCACAAGACAAACCTATCGGGTGCCCAGTGAAATCAACTGAACGAAAATAGTGCTGTGTCGTTAAAGAAAGCATGCAAAATTGTGTATATCGCTAAATACTCAAGAACTGTGCGTCAAAATCAATATATAACGGTGCCGTCGACACTATACCAGGTGCAATATAACTTTGCATTTCAGTGAGTGCCATCTTTAGCGAAACGACGACGCGCCAATGAGACGCGTCATCGAATGAAAATCATTACATGTGACAAGTGAGTGGAAATATCAACTCTATGACGCTTATAATAGCGACAAATATATACAGTGAAATCGAATGTTAAATAATAATAATAATAATACAGTTAAGTTCATCGGCAAGCATATTAAAACTTGGTTACGAAATTTAACCTCCTCGATTAGAATCCTGCTATATGCTCATAGAAAAGGAAAAGAAGAAAAAAATGATATTAGTAACCTTGGCTGTAAATTCTATTTAGATATGATGTTAATTATTTGCGGAACAGTAATTTATTAAAAGGGTCCCACCACCAATTTAGAATGAACAAATATTTGCATATCAAGATTATTTCGGCGGAATGGAAATAATTTTGCGACTATTCTGAGGTGCGAAATTGCTTACAATTATTTACGTAAATTCATTTAACAGGCTAAATTATATCCATTCCGCCGTCGCAGATTTAATAATAACTACAAAATCATCCATAATTAAGTGTGCAATTTTTATTGTAAAGATTGATTTATAATAATTTTCAGTATGAATGATTTCATATAATTTGTTATACCATTTTCCCAAGCGATCCGGAGCTTTAACACAATAATTGTTTTATTATAATGTAAAATATTATCATGGTCGACTGTTTGTGTAAATGAAATGTCAGCGGATCGAATTAACTATACAGGATTTTTAAATATTTTTTGATTTATTCTTGGCCAGTATCGTACCTCTCACATTTCATCACAACATGTAAATTAAATAATTCCATTGTTATCTCAATATTTAGTTTTTAGTATAACTCAATTTTATGCAGTATCATAAAAATTTAGGTAATTTTTTTGAAAAACCTGAAGTTGTGAAGAAAAAGAAGTTGTTGCGTTAAATATATTTTTTAAATTTTCCAATATCAGTATAAAAATTACTTCGTTACTCATAAAATTGAGCGTGTTAGTCATGTGAGTGACGTGATATGGAAACGTACCGTCTTCGTGAGTGCGGACGGTGACCGGGTAGGAGGCGGGACCGTCGCCCACGCTGGTCCCAGCCAACACCCAAATGCGGTACTCCGTCCAGCGACGAAGCTCGTCCAGGACGAAGCTAGTCTGGTTCAGCTTGACCACCGTCGCTTCAGAATCCCCCCTTCCGGATTCCACACAGAGCAGTTTGTAGTAGGCGATACGACCGTTTGCCTGCTCGGCGGGCGGTGGCTGCCATGTCACCCGAATGGCGGTAGGCGATACAGGCACCGCGGTCACATTCATCGGGGGTGCGCCGGGAACTAAACAAGCTCAACAGTAAGGGGGGAACATGGGGAAACATTCCAGAACATTCCAGAACCTGTGGAGTGACGTCGCCATTCCTGCGATCCTAACCGACATGACGCAATCACTGAATGCCATTTGATTAACGAAAAATAAAAATTAAATGTGCCCAAAAATTAAATAAATCGAATCGTCAAAATAAAATCGAGCATGCATAAATTGGTATAGTGTAAGTGTAGGATCCGCTCGCCCATACATCTCTATGTGTCATCCGTCACAGTTTCTCCTGTCGGAAGAAAATTGTGATCATTATGTTTTATGACGGCACGAACAGCATATTAGCACGATTTTTTTGAGGTGTTTTGGTGATTCAATCGATTAGTACGTTACCCAACCCTCGTTAGTTACGTTTTAAATCGCGTGATGTTGATGAATGGTTCGTTAAGTTTGATGTTGGTCGTGTCGTAGTAGGTTTATAAAATAAAAAAGTATAAACAAAATAAAAATTCACTCGAGGCGTACCTCGTCAGATATAAAACATACGGACAACATAAAGCTACTAAGTGTTACGAGTACAGTGTTCGCATTCGACGTTTCTCAAAAGCGTTCGAGCGGGTCAACTCGTAGTCGATGCGTACACGTTACCCAATTCGACGAATTTACAATTACAATACACATATTATCGTGATATAAAACTTGGTGCTTGTGCTTTATAATACTGGCAGCGTGCCGGGCAGGTGCTCTTATGTGAAATATTACATTACGAATTACCTGGAAAACTCACATATTACTTTCTCACATATTCTCATCGCTTCGAACTGGAAAAGACTTTATCGCCTTCGAATATCGTCAAAACGTCATCGAAACAAGACAAAAAATGAGAAGTGGGAAATTATGTCTTATTCTGAAGGCAATAAAGGCTCTTTTCGTGTCGAGATCACGTCAGCTCGCGCACGTACCGTACTGCTTGGTGCGGACGGCTATGGGCGGTGTGGTGGCGCCCTCGCCGCGTTGGGAGCGCGCCGCGAGCCAGATGTAGTACAGCGTGTTGGGGTAGAGACCGTTCAGCGTGTAGGTTTCCGTTATCGGTATACGTCTGGTCGATCACGATGATATATTTATTTCTTTTATATATTATAATTTTGAGAGGTTAAATAGGACATCATACTGGGTAGTACCTACATTTAGATTATAATACATATTTTAATAGGTTATTTTATAGATGTGTTCGATTCTTCTTGACCTGCTTCTTGCTATATGCGCATACTATACTGTATCTATAGGATACATGTGTATTTTCAGAGATATAACTAGTGTGTTTATACATAATTTGTATGTTGAATATATCCATTTGTATTAGCCGAGTTGAAGATATATATAAGATTGAAGTAAAACGATTTTATATTTAAGCTCTTGTTATTGGAACGATAGACGATCTAACGAATTCATTGAGCGAATTTCGATAGCTATTAGACACAAGAGATGCTTCAGTTGAAAACATAGTAATGTTACTTGAGTTCGGGAGTTTCTATTTTATTTTCGAACACAATCATCTTGTTCCATATATGATGATATATGGAAGAAGATTTGTTATATATATTAATACGCTAATGTAAAAATGTTTGCCTCCCTTTTTAGAAAAAGCCTCACAATTACTCCACATAAATTATACATCATTTTATAGATAATTGATTGCTCTACTGGCACCAACAACAACAAAAAAAAAATATTATTGCTTTTGTTTTTGTAAATTAATTAATTATTAAAATTATATTTATAACGGCTTCAATTTTTAAACAACGTCAACATGATTGACATTCGGTAATTTTTTTACTAATTTATTGCGAATTATTCGCACGGGTATTGCTAGTCTAATAAAACTATTTTATTATAATAATTTATGGTATAAAATAATCGATATAATATAGGTACGAAAAGAAAGACAAGTAAAATAGATGACAATATTTCAATAAATGGTTTGGCTCTGTACATATTTGCAAACAACAAAGTTTTAATAGATTTTGACTTTGATATTTAATAAATACTTTTTTGATACATGATACATAAAAACGCTTATCTTTAGAATTAATGAATAATAATTATATAAATGTCAATAAAACAGTCAACAAACTGGAATAGGATTTTATTTTACTTGAAATAAAATCTTGTTTCGTTATTCTTCGTAAAAAATATTTACACTTACTTCCTGTGATGTTCCTTAGCATAAGTATCGTTCCAATACAGCTCATAGGAAACAATATTGTCTCCGGCATGAGCTGGCCGTTTCCATGAAAGAGTCACTGATGTTTCTCCCGCTTCTACCGCTATTAGGTTCGAAGGTTGAGACGGCACGCCTGAATGTGGAAAATGAACATGTATATACGCGTATGATCGACATGTTATTTCGAATTTTTGAATATAATTGTTTAGAAGGGTTATTTTTGGCACAAACACTTTTTTACTTCAAACTACGAAATCAGTTGGGATAAATCTCGTAGTCGAAGATTCTTTCTGGAGCATGTTAAAAGTATTTTATTCAAATTCACACAAGTAAAGCTGTAAGTCACATATAGTAACTACTAGCGATCCGCGCCGGTTTCGCACGGGTGCAATGCTGATATTAAATATAAAATACGATAAATATTTGTACGTTTTGTACAAATATTTGCTTTGATCTGGAATCAAGCACTTGTCAGCTTCAGTACGACTAAATATAATTAGCGTTATATTTATATAAACTATTTTTTAAATACATACAAATATTTAGAGTTAAACTTTTTTATGAATTTTTCTGTATATCTCACGACGACTGTCATTTGTCTTAACAAAGATTTTGAGGAAGTAGGAAAATTAGATAAGAATAAGATAAAATTGGTTTTATTATCTTTGAAGGTAAATAAGTAATCAATTTACAAGTTTTATTTATTTTTATTCATTTTAGAGGAAAAGAAGTGACTTATCGTCTTAGATCGAGCTTTTATGTAACTGTGATTAGGTATAATCCTCCTAAAGCTAGATAAATTTTGTTGTTAAGGCGTGTAATTTAAGTTAAGAAAAAAGTGTGTGTATTTATGTACGCATGTAAGAAGTTATACTTCATTGGCTAGCTAGCTTCAAGGTGTCGGTTTTTTTTTGTCGCGCATCGTAAAAATTCACTCTCATAATTTTTCCCTAACACGCCAAAAGAAGTATTACTTCAAAAACTTTTTTGGAACGAAGTTCCTTATGGGACGATGCGGAAGGCTACCCTAGCCGGCAAAAAAACGTCTGTAACGAAAATGCATAGAGTAAAATGTTTATGTATGTTTTATGTATGTTTGCTGTACAGTGTCTAATGTATAGTCTACGTGATCACTGTTATTATTATTATTTATTAATCGTTGTAAATAAAATAAAAGTGTTGAGATAATTTAGGAAAGTATCTAGTTTTTGATTTTTATCGACAAAAAAAAAATCACAATAAAAAATTTATACCCGATTTAATACAATTACATTAATTTTTTTATTTTTAACTCGTCTAGAACCTGAAATTAATACATACATACATACATATAATCACGCCTCTTTCCCGTAGGGGTAGGCAGAGACCACTTCTTTCCATTTGCTACGTCCTTACATACTTCTTTCGCTTCGTCCACTTTCATTATCCCCTTCATACATGCTCTTCCGTTTAGGGTATCTTGACCTGGCCTTTTTGGGCCTTGAAAAGGCCAGGAAATTAATATTTACGTAATAAGGAACTTCGTTCCTATCTGGTTACTCACGACATCACACGATTTATTCTGGTTACATACCTTGTTGAGTTTTTACTTGTACAGGAGCAGATATCGGGCCGGGGCCGACTGAAGTGAAGGCTTGCACCCGTATCGTGTACACGGTGTGGGGGGTCAGCTCACTGATGGTCGTGAGGTGGTTGTTGTCCATCTGTTATCACCATTTGTATATTTTATTAATCTGCTTATCGTTTAATTTTAACTGCATTTTTAAGTACAGTTAGACAAAATGAGTGCGATCAAAGTCGCAACAATATCGCGACGATATCGTTCAGTCCGAAACAGCTGTCTGATTTCATAGATCAAGATCCAAATAATAGAAAAGGTAAAGTAAATATTTAATTTTTCAAATTCATTGTAATCACATACGTTTGCTAATATTTTTAATTTAACTCTTTTTTCTAGATCTAGTCGATTTTTTTTATGTTTTTTTGAAGCAGTAATCTATTTTCGATTAAGAGATAATTGTCTCAATAGCCTTTTATGATTTTGTTACATTGATTTACCATTATTAGGCTTACCATTTGAGAATGCCAAGACTGCAAGGGCTGAGATGGATCGGACGTATAGAAGATTTTGTACCCCTAAAAATAAAACCAGTAAATTAACTTTCTATACCTTATTATTCACCTAGAAAAGCAGTGGTTGACAGGAATATATAACTAGAATATTTTAAAGGTGTGTGGAGTGGAGACCACGTCTTGGCAAACGCAGTGTACAGGGACGTACAGGGATGTCCTCCGGCCCGCTGGATCTACGATCTACGTAAGATTGGCGGTGTAGGCTGGATGGGGATTGCGGAAAACGGGATGTCTGGCGCGATCTTGGGGAGGCCTATGTCCAGCAGAGGACTGCAAAGGCTGTTTTAAAGCTAGCATAAAAAATGTATTGTTATAATATATAACCAAACCAAACCCGTTTTGCTTCTATTTCCTATTGAATAAAATATTGATAAGAGTACTAATAATTTATAATCGAATTTAGATTAGGTCGAATTTTACTGTTATTAGATTCGTGTACCTTTTTTGCGTTTGTATATTAGACGAACTATTAGCTATTTTGATGTAAACAGGATCATATATCTATATATTAATACGTGAAGCAAAAACTTTGTACCCCATTTTACGAGAATTGCGCGCTTATAGTTTATATAGAGAAGGAGCGCAGAATGCTAGTAATTTTTTTATAAAATTATGCATAAAAAATACATTACACATACTACTACTGTATTTGAAACACACACACACACACACACACACACACACACACACACACACACACGAATGCATACTTTTATGTTTGTTTGATGTACAAACTTATCAGTTCAGCCTATTGCAGTCCACTGCTGGACATAGGCTTCCCAAGTTCGCGCCAGCCTACACCGCCAATCTTACGTAGATCGTCGGTCCAACGGGCCGGAGGACGTCTCAAACTTATAATTTAAATTAACTATGGTCGAATTTCGACCACTAGCCGACCACTAGTATATATAATTAGTTGAAAAGTTTTGGGATTACATATTTCAATTTTCATTACTAAGAACAATAGGACGATGAACATGGTTAAAATTTTGCTGCTGGGCGTAGGCCTCTTTCTCCATGTAGGAGAAGGATTAGAGATTAATCCACCTCGCTGCTCCTCTGTGGGTTGGCGGATATAACGATCGCTATCAGGTATTTGTGATAACAACCGGGACCGACATCTAAAAGTGCTTTCCGAGGCACGGTGGGGAGACCCACAAGGACATACATCCAAACCGGAAAGAAATATTTGTAAATACAAATAACCAGAGCGGTTGTTGGTTATAGTTAGTGATAAAGTTTTATAATCTTAAAAAGAGTTCTGTAAAATATATTTAAGACTTAGAACAGCATACCGTAACTTGACCATTAGGCGTCTCAGGCTCGTCCCATTGAATCACCATTGTGCTGGAGCTCAGAGGTCGCACCTGCACATTCCGCGGCGCTGATCCGGGTTCTAGAAGACAAAGGCACAATATGAACACATCGACCTTTACAGCTACGTTTTCCATCCCATTAATGTCGTATGACCATTATTTACATTATAGAAGTAAATTGTAGACTATAAAACATCACACTTAGACTGGAAGGATTTGGACAGTAATTATAAAGATGGACGAAACTGTCGTCGTTCAATTGAAATGAACGAGCAATTCATTGCTTTAATTAATTTTCTTTTTTTTTTGTCTTAATATCACTTATATTGTTATACGCTGAAGAACAACGGGGCTACTTGAAACGTTTTTAATTAAAATTACAAAAATTAATTATAAAACAAATTAAGTCATGTTCAATCTCATTAGAATTATGTTATAATGATTGAACGTTTTCATTGAAATGGGATTAATTAATTAAAATCTAAATTGATCACGATCGATACGGCTTAATTTCAAGCAACTAGGATCTTAATGATCTCACTAGTCGTCTGTCGATGTGATCGAAGCCAGATGAGGCCACAAGCTTAGTAAAACATAAGACAACATTAAAGAGAAATACCCAAGTAATTTGCTAGCACTTGAATATTTATTTTGTAGTTTAGTTTCAATTGACTTAGAATTCAATTATAAAATTAGTACATTAAAATTTACTTCAATACCTAAGCACATTTAGTACCGATATTATACGTAGGTACATTAGATCAAGACCTATAAATTATCGCGTTCAGCTATAAAAGATTAATTTAAATACAACGTTACGGCACAATTTATTATTGATTGCCAACATTAAAACAAACACGCAATAAAAATTCTATCCTCACAATTGAAACGAGCGAGCACAAACGAAATACCCATTTACTTCACATCGCTCCCTTCGTCGAATGTTTGATTTAAAATTTATAAGGTCTTTTAAATAATCGTAATAATGTTCAAACGGCGCAATATCGAATTAAGTCAGGTCCGTTTCATCTCAATTAAGTACTTTAACAAGGGAACACGATAACAACGAGAAATGTGACGGTAACAGAACACAATGAATTTTCTTAAAAGTTTTCGTAATCGGGTCCCGAGACAAGAAAGCGGAGCGTCACTCAATGAGAGATCTCTTTCGATGTTTATAATACTTACTAAGAACGAAACAATAAAAGTTGGGGAGCGGTGTAATATTAAAACGCAATAATCTCATTGAGACCAGAACTGGGGTCGCCGGCTCAAAACTTTCTTTTATTACAAACGCAAAGAGAATATTCCAGGAGAAAAAAAGCAATGGGAACAATTTTATTCGCCTGTAGCGACGTTTTCATTACCATCTCATCAGACGCCATTTTTATTGTCTGTCCTGTGACACCGCGCGTAATTCAAGGCGGGACAAGTCAAATTTAATATTTTCTACCAGTAAATTAGATGTGATAGCTTCTAGGAAGAATAACGGGAAGCATTTTAATACGTAATAGATTAAAAATATAATATCTTTTTAAGGTTATTTTCGGTGATAAGCTTGGAATAAGTACTCTATTCTTTAGAATATAAAATTT